>NC_056742.1:9264540-9402040 GCF_019279795.1 Protopterus annectens
ATGGGGTGAGGTGAATAGATCACAGCAAAACTGGTCTCAGCAGTTGAAGATCATATTCACTACTGATTTGATTGAGAGACCACTTGTGAGGCATCATAATAGATCTGCTCAGACTGTCTGCTAGCGTGTTGGTTTTCCCTGGTATGTGCACTGCAGTGAGAAAGTGGTCTGAAGCGATCACCATTCTCACACACTCATGGCCTCTCTGCACAGTGGGTAAAATCAGGTTCTTCCTTGCTTGCTGATATACCACACCACTGACATGTCTGTGTGGACTGCAACAGTCCTCAGATGAAGAGTGTTTTGAAATGCTTGCAATGCTAGAAGGACTGCTTTCATCTCTTGGATGTTGATATGCAACTTGGTCTCTAAAGGGGACCATGTGCCTTGCACCATATGTCCTACGAAATTACTCCTATCCCAGTTGGGAAGCGTCTGTGGTCACTGTGGCAACTGTGGGCAGAAAAATGAATGGTCTGCCTAGGAAAAGATAATCAGACTGAATCCACCAATGAATATGACATTTCATAGGTTCATAGGTAGGTACTAGGCTATTGGCCCAAGGGCCTGCGTAAGCCTAGCCAACAAAGATCCCTGGCTTATGCCACCCAAGAAAGTTATTTTCCTGTGCCACTACCGAGCAGAGACACAGAAGTGATCCCCGGGGTGTATTTCCTATTTCCCATCCACTCATCAAGATTTTTCTTGAAGAGTGCTAATGAAAAACTTTGCTTGACATAGATGGGTAGCTTGTTCCAGAGTATAGGAAGTCTCCGGGACAGAAATCTATCCCTCCAGCATGTCCTGTTTATTGTGGTGACAAGGTTTACGTCCCTAGAGTGTGTAGCTCGGAGGGATTGGGATTTATTTAGGTGCAGCATGTCCAACAGCTCTGGGTTTGACATACCTTTATATGTTAGGCAGAGATCACCTTGGAGTACATGATATGCTACGGAGTAAAGCTGGAGTTTTTTGAGATGGTCAGTGTAGGGCATTTGTTTGAGGCCAGTAATCCTCTTTGTGAGGTACTTCTGTGGCCTTTCCAGCTGCTGCAGATGTCTTGTGAGGTACATTCCAAAAGGGGCATTGTACTCTATAATGGGGCTAATGAGTGTCGAGTAGAGGGGAACAATGACCTCTTTTTCCCTGGATGAGAACCCTGTTATGATGAGGTGTGCCACATAGAAGGACTTCCTGACTACTGTGGCGATGTGACTATCAAAGGAGAGACTACTGTCCTCCTGGGTCCCAAGGTCTCTTATCACACATTCGGTGTTAAGTAGATTGCAGCCTATGTGGTAGTTAATGGGTACAGAGTTTTTACCAAAGGGGATGACACTACACTTTTTGGTATTGAGCTTGAGGCCATGGCTATGACACCAGCCATCTGTCTCAGCGAGGCCCTTCTGTAGGATGTCCACATGATTTGGGGATTTGACTGTGGCTCCTAGTTTGCAGTCATCTGTGAACTTCGTTAGCCAGAGGCCTTCTGTGTTAGCCTGTACTTCAGAGAAGTAGATACCAAACAGGAGAGGTCCCAGGACTGAACCCTGTGGCACTCCACTTGTCACTGGTTTGAGGTCAGATTTGGAGTCTGCAACTTTTACAGTGTGGGTTCTGTCAGTGAGCCAGTTGGCAGCCCATCTTGTGATGTAGGGATTTATACCTAGTTTAGTGAGTTTAGCTATAATTCCAGAATGGGGGATGGTGTTGAAAGCCTAGCCAAAGTCAAAATAGGCTGTGTGAACCGTCTTACCCTCATCTACGGTTTTGGTGACTGCCTCAAAGAAGTCGATCAGGTTCAGGAAGCATGATCTGCCTTTCACAAACCTGAACTGGATGGGATGTTGTCTGCGTTTTACATGAACTTCAGATTGAACTGGCTCCCCACCTAAGCACCATGTTCAATAATAGCCTCGCATTAGGCTTTGTGCTCAATGAATGGCACACAGCAACAGTTATCCCACTCCACAAAGTGGGAGCCACCACTGATCCTGGGATCTATCGCCCTATTAGCCTGACGAGCCTGGTCTGCAAGGCCATGGAACGTATCATCATGGAACTCATAAAAAAAGACATTGGTAACCTCCAAACTCTGAATCCCATCTAGTTCGGATGTGAGGAGTGTGGTGTGGTGCAAATGTTTACCTTCTCCTCTTGACTGTCAAGTTCAGTCTTGGTTGGAGAGAGCTTTACCTCCAGTTTGGCTAGATAAGTGCATCTCTCACAGGTTGTAGTGTTGGGTGGTAGGAGGAGAGGGTTGTCTGTGTACATGAGGCAGTTTCTACATTGCCTCAAGATGCCCAGATTCATCAGATAGACAGGCGAGAACACTGGGAGCTGACCTTTGGACATGTCCGAATAAAAAACTATTTTACTCTAGATAAGTGAGGAAAGTGAGTACAACAGCTGTTTTTCTTTAAGCAAGTGAGAAAAGTAAGTACAAAAACTGTTTTCCTCTAAATAATGAGGAAGGTTGAGTGCTATAGTAATTAGTAGCTTATTTAGTGCTTACAAGTTCTGAACAAGTGCTGAGCACGAATAAGCAAATTTAAGTGCTAAAACTAAGAATCTGTATTATCTGTATTATACTTGAACTAAGAATCTGTATCCATTTGCAGATTGGAGTGAGTTTTATGGGAAGCAACAGCGGCTGATAAAGAATGGACCACTGTACCACCAAGGTCCATTGAAGAATGTGCATAAAGAATTGTGCCAAAGGGACCAGAAGTATGGCCACTGACATTGACCCCCCAGAGATTTTACTACTAATCTCACTGGAGGAGACTGGTGAGAAAGTATAGACCAAACCTGAAAGCTTAAAGACATGATGTGATGGGGAGATAAGGAAGCCACCTGAGTTGTAGTATTCAAAAGTGTTCTTGTGAATTCCAGGTTCTGTACAGGGAGTAGATTTGACGTGGCATGGTTTATTGAGATTCCCAAGGCATTCGAGACCTGGAGCAAGTATTCCCTGGCTTGTAAAAGTTGATGCTTGGATGGGGCGGTGAGGAGCCAATCGTAGAGACATGAAAACATCTGGAATCCTTTGAGTCTCAACTGCCATGCATTTGGTAAACACCCTGGGGGCTGTGGTGAGTCCAAAGGGCAGTACTCTGAATTGGTAGTGATTGGCTGCCAGCCAGAAGTGTAGATGTCTCCTGGATCTCCTGTCTTTTTTATGTAGTAGTACACATCCTGGAGATCTTTGGAGGACATCTAATCATCCTTGCATAAGAAGAGGTAGGATGGAATGAACCGTGATTATACAGCACTTTGCTTTCCTTATATGCTGGTTCAACTTACTTAGGTCTAAAATGGGCTTTAGGTCCCCTGTTTTGTTTGGAACTAACAAGAAGCAAGAGTAAGTTCAGAATCCTATCTAGTTGGGTGGGACCTCATGGATGACTCTTTTTTTGTAGCAGCTTTTGTATTTCTTGTGCTGTATCCTTTGGGTGGAACATCAGGAAGTTTCTGCTTTTGAGGAGGGGAGGAAGGGAGAATGGTACATCATAACCTCCAGGTATGATTCCTAGCACCCGTTAATCTTTTGGAATATTTGTCCAGGCATCTAGGTGCAAAGAGAAATGACCATCGACTGCCTCCAGAGTTGAACAGTTGGGCAACACTTTAGGAGTGCTGATAAAGCCTATTGGAAAAGGAATCCCTAAAGCCCTCGTTCTTTAGGTCCCCTCTGCCTCTAGGGTGATGTCTACCATTAAAATTTCTTCTCTGCCTCTGCAGGAATTATCTACACGTGAGTCTTGGAAAGGTCCCTGAGATTTTCAGAACTACCTCTTCTTACCAATTGGTTGGTTTCTAGAGAAGGTCCACTGAGGGGTAGAAAATTCGATTCCTACAGCAGACAGAGTCTTTCCTTCCTGTTTATTGTGGGTTAACGTGCCCTTGACTTATGGCCCAAACAAGGAAGTGCCATCAAAAGGAGCACTGACAAAGGACATCTTGAAGGTCTCTACAAAATTGCATAGTCACATCCAGGCATATCTTCTTAAGGCTATACCTGAACCGGCTGCTTGTGAGGCACCTTCTGCTGCATGGGAGATCAGCCTCATTGACACATTAGAAATGGACAGTAGAGTGGCCAGTTGAGAAGAAGTCTTTTTGAAGTCTTCATCAGACATGGACTCTGAGAGAGTATGTGCTAACTCCTTAGGAGATGTCATCAGATGGTGACCTGGGGGACCCTCTCCATCATCCAAGTCAGTGTCTTCTTTGAGAGACTCCATGGGCAAGTCCATGCATCTCCTCTTACATGTCCTCTTCCGAGGAACCTCTTACTTTGGATGTTCAGGATAGTTATAAGAAGAAAGGGGAAGTTCCTGTAGAGGAACTGTCTGAAGACTTCCCAGAACTGGCTGCCCCTGTAGAATAGGCCTGATGGGCTCAGAGCTCAGAACCAAAGATGAGTGAGGGATAGGATCTGAAACTAAAGAAGACGGTTCTGTGTGCAGAGAAAAGGCCCTTCCTAACACCCTGAAAACCGAATGAAGATCTGAGCTGTCCAGGGCCGATGCTCCAAGAGAAAGAGATAGATTTGACAAAACCAGAACTGAACCCAACTCCTCGAATCCGACACAGATCAGAGTTGAGGAAGATATTTTCCTTGCATCTGACACTGAATCTCTTGGAGACTTCATATCTTGGGACACTGAAACTACTGGCTGGGTCAGAGAAGGAGAGGGAATGGACTTAGTAAGTGCACTAATGGATTCAGAAGGGAATGGAGCTGGCAGGACCCCCATCTGGATCTGAGCCCTGATAAATTTCTGCATCATCCTATCCACATCTTCCTCTGACAAACTCCTAGAAGACTTGGAAGATGCTGTGGTTGAGGGTCAAGAGTGTTTCTTCAGAGTCTGGAAAATTTGGCCTGGCAAGGAAGGAGATACTGGTTTGATGTTATACTCCGGTGTACTACTCCTGTGGGCAGAGCTAGATCTCGGATCCAAGGCCTTGGGATCCGATGAAGAGTTTGAAGGAAGTGAAGAAATTACTATAAGAGCCAATACTCTAGGATCCGAAGGGCACTTAGGATCCAAAAAAAAGGCTCCTGGGTTTAGGATCAGGAAAAATTGGATCCAAAATTTTTCAGATCTTCTCCCAACGGCTCCAACAAAGCTCTTGGAGACTTCGGTGGAGACCTCTTTTTGGTTTCTGAAGAAATGGACTTTACTGATTTGGAGGAGGTTTGAGTCCCAGAAGAAGCAGGCAAGATATCTCTGAGCATTAGTTTGTTGCACCTGTCTGCTAATGCTCTGGGAAGTTGAGCATACCGAACTGTTTATATTGAGGTGATCATGTCCTAAGCAATAAGTACACTTCTTGTGGGCATGCGAATTGGAGATCTTATGCCCACAAGAAATGCATTTCTTGAACCCTGTTGCTTTCTCTGTCATAGCAGAGAAGGGTAATGACAGAGTGAGTCACACAAGCAAAGAACCAATCAAAAAACAAGAAAAACAGAGAAATACCAGCAATTTTATGATACAAATACCTAATGGTGTTTGACAACCAACTACTGAAGTAGAAGAAAAGTATGCAGTACAAGGAAAAAGGAAAAAAAACACTTAATTCCTAACACCAATTAATGTCTCAGAGGGAGGAAAAGGAAGTTAAAGTGGAGACTAAATTGAAATATAAGGACCATCAAAAAGGTTTAGCCAAAAAACAATCACTTACAGCTTGAGTGTGGAACCTACATCTAACCGTGATGGTGGCAAACGAGATCTGGGATTTTTGGGACGGAGTAGAGCATTATGAATAGATGGAGGAGCTAGAGAGCTAGATCCAAAGTCTAGTGTATGCGGCAAACCGGGAAATGTCAAACCCACGATAGTGGTGTCGTGTTAGGTAAGTGTTATGTTTTTTAAGGATTTTTGGGAGGGTTTGTGTGTATGTTAGTGTTTTGGGGAGTTTTAGGTGTGGGTTAGGGTAGGTAGGTTAGAGTGTGAGTGTCTTGGGGAGTTTTAGGTGTGGATTAGGGTAGGTAGGTTAGAGTGTGAGTGTCTAAGTGTGGAGAGTGGTGGTGTTTGTATGTATGTGATTGATGTTTGTGCAAGGGGGGTGTAGAATATGTGTGTGGCAGTGGGTTTTCTGTCTTTCCATGTTTAGTGCGACCTCGGAGTTACTATATATAAGAGGGGGTGTGGGCGGCACACAACCCCCCTCTACGTAGATATATGTATATATAAGTATGTAAGTATTTCAAAATATTCCCATTTAACATCAATTTATGCTCCATAAAAAAAAAAAAAAATTCCCTAGAAAACCTCAAACATTGATCAAAAAACAAGCCATACACACACACACACACACACACACACACACACACACACACACACACACACACACACACAAAGCCCCAAAATAGTATTTTTGCAGGGGGCAAGCCCCGATACCCTCCACCCCCAACCTGTAAATATATTTACATGACTAATAATGATGCGGCTGCTTTCCTAGTTTCAAACACTAGTGAGAACAGTGGGGAAGGTAAGAAAGACCTGACTGAGCCCATGTTGTACATTTGATGGTGTGTTGTTGACCCTTAAACACAGAGTCTTCCAAGCTTTAAAGCAGGAAGCTTGAAGTCACTTAAGGATAAAATTATCTGTGTATCAGCCCTAAACTCAGCATGTTTGATAGATGTGTTTAACTCCAGCACTAGAGAAAGTTCTGTGGAAGTGTACTCAGCAACTGTGAGTGGAAGAAGGCGTTTTTGGACCTGCAGTACTGTCAAGGAAAGTTGGACACAGGCTGTTTTACCTATAGAGTCCCTCCCAGAAGTGATGGTTGGGTGGTAAAGAGTAAAGTGGCTTTCTTGTTGTGCAGGACCCTCTCACCCAATCTTTCCCTAGCTACGGAGCACTGCTGCTCTAAGAATGTAGAAATCCCTCTGCACAGAATACCTCCTATATTACATTCATTACATAGCCTAAGACACAGTATTCAGGTGCATCCTGCAGTATCCGAGCACACCTGCTTGTGAGTATAACTGCCCCCCCCCAAAAAAAAAACAGGCAAGCTAGCATTCACCATGCATCCCCCCTGTACTTCCAGTGACCCAAGCAACTAGTTTAACTGGTGTGATCTGGGGAAAGGTTGGGGCTTTATCAATGTGTGCTACAAGGACAGGAATAATCATCACTATTCTTTAATGCAGAGTCCCCTTGCGAGTTGCAGGCCTAGAATATAAAAAGGCCTTTAATAGGGTCTAATGGGGTTATTTGTTAAAATTAGTTACTGTCTTAGCTTTTACAACCTGTGTAATAGAGCTATTATCAGATATCTAAAGAACCTCCATTGCTCATGATGGTAATGTAGCTATCTAGTGTCAAGAGGCATCATCAGTAGAGTCCTTTACCGAACCCCCTCTCCTGTTTAGAATCTTTGGTCCAGTTATCTACTGCGCATAGCTTTACTGATATTAATGCTTGAGTAAGACAGCCCTCTTTGCAGCATATGTTTTTCTTTAATTAGATAATTCAGAGGTTGATGTTCCTAGAATATTTGTTGTACTACTGTGGTTGCAGTCCTTTCCAGGTGATGGCATTAATGCCACTAAATTGAAAACTCTGACTATTATTTGTAAATCTTCTGCGTGTTTACTTAGAAACTATCAATTTTTATGGGAACTGAACTTCTCCTCCTCAGAGGGAATTACGGTGTACTCATACATTCATAATACAGTACTAGAAATGTATACACATAACTATTAAGCATAAAAAATTCTTTACATGATGTATTAATCTGCAGTTGGATCTTTATCGGAGAGTGCAGGATGTTTAGATGTTTATCTTGCTGCAGGTATTAGTAGTTCTTTCATACTTCACAAGTTGTTCCACCTGATTCCCCCTCCTAGTGACTTTTGATCTATGAAGAGCAAAATATTAATATTTCTGTGGCAAGTGAAAAGGGTGCTTAATGGTGGCTTGCACTAAACTGTCCCAACCATCCTCCTGCTGATTAAGAAGACGCTGCTGCAAGACTTGTGCATCTTCACATAATTAAACATAAACTGCAAAGGTTAGTCAGCCTAAGAACTGGATTACACCAGTTTCACATAGCAGTTCCATAATTTCCCAGCTACACTTTAGAAAAATTCTGTGTTTAAGCTTGTTGCACTGTTTGTAGTATCTTGACGCATGCTACTTAAACACCACGACAGTAACTTAAATATGTCTCTCAACTTGATTTGACTGGCTAACTTCAGACTCTTTTTTTTTTTTTTTTTCTTTCCTGTCTGTATAACTTTAATCAAGAAACATTAAACTCATCTCATCAACATACAACTACTCTGCCCTGAGAAAATACAAACTCAGAGGTGGTTTAAAACAAGAAGTGAGGGGTTGGCGGCAAAGCACCTCTGTATTTTTGAGATACAGGCAAACTCTCGTCATAAATACCTAAATTCAGTTTGCAAAATCACCCTCAAAGAGATGCATCTGAATGAATTGAGCTTGCAGTGAGTCATCATGAAACATTTTTGTATGAACTTAGAATCCAGTAGAAGCACAGTAATGTTATTGTCTTACCACATACACATACTTTACTTACTTTGTCTTTTTGTTAGTTTCTCAAACATTATCAGTTACTGAACAGCAAAGATTTTTCTTTTTAGTCTGTAGAAGTTGTTTCCTTGTTCAAGCCAAGTCTTTGCTTCTTCTGTGGTTCTTGTCAGGGATTCCTGACCTTTGCTCCTGACTTTTTTTAGCTTCTCCTACCCACAAAACTCAAAAATCTGTTTATTCTTTCACCTGCACGACTTCCTGCAGTTTCTTCCTCCTCCATTCTCTGATATTTATCATTAGTAAACATATTTGTTATTGTGCCAAAATGTGGCATTCTATTCTGCTGTCTTTCTTATCAGACTTGACATTTGTAAAAAAAAAATGCAATATTTCTTAGTATTAAATACCAACTAAGAAAATAAGAAGACAATTTGTTATTGTAAGATACAACATGGTTACTGAAACAGGTTTTATATACATTGTACGTGTCTGTGTTTATATCTGTATGTGTAGTATTTATTTCTGGCGTGTGCAACTTTGTGTTCATTGCATACAAAATGAAAAGACTGGTGTGTGTGTGTGTGTGTGTGTGTGTGTGTGTGTGTGTGTGTGTGTGTGTGTGTGTGTGTGTGTGTGTGTGTGTGTGTGTGTGTGTGTGTGTGTGTGTGTGCGCATTCTCACATGTCTACTACAGGGTAGTGGCTTTACACACAAAAAAATGGAACAAGGTCTGTCCAAGTCTAATAGAAAAGCAGAAAATAAACAGAGTGGTCCATTACAGTTGGACTGTAAAAGAAAAAAAAATATATAAATAAAGGAACCATGATAAAAGGATGAGATAAGAGCAAGATTGCTTTGTGCAGGAGTTGCTATCAGTTTTAGTTATCTCTCCTTTTCACTCTCAAAGTGGCTCTTTTGTTTTTAGTCTTATCTCTGTCCATCAAAATGCCAGTAACAGAAGAAGAAAAACATGCTGCTTATATTGTTCGACTGGTGATAAAATGTTTTTTTTTTAAATTAAACAAACAATTTTTTTTTCAAAATAAGGCTAACTGTGAACAGTTAGAATAATGATGCAGCTGGTTACAGGATCCTAAGTGGTTAAGTTCCAAGGTTTTTGGGTACAGGTTAAGTCTCTTATTTGTTCTCATTTTAAAACTGAAAATACAGCTTTTTTCCATTTCCTTTTCTTACATGTTTGCCCTATGTACATGCATACCATCTGAATACTGACTTTTGTCTTCCACTGGAGGCATCCTTCTTTAGCACACCACCAGTTCCCTTCCTGCAGGCTTATGATGCACTCCCCACAGGTACTCCACAAAATGTAATTTTGTTAATCCTTTAAGGATATACTTTCCTCCTGCCTCACACATATTTCTTATGTAGGTGTTGTGCAGATAACTGGATGGAACTGGATTATGGGCTGATAGCACCGCACGCTGGATGACATTGAAATGGGAAGTGCCAGTTACTGGGCCTAAAGTGAACAGATCTTTGCAAGTGTGTACATCTGTGTGAATATCTCTGCAATATCTGCATGTACATAAATGCATGTATGTATGTATTTATTTGAGTTTTAGTATAAGAGTATGCCTGGGTTCATAGGAAAAAGGTTGTAGGCTATATAAAGAAACAGATCACATTGACCACAGGATAAGTGTGCTCCTTGCCTGTCTCGCAGGAATCCTGGGGAGATCCTTGTATGTCCATAGACTCTGCTGTTCTCTCTCTCCTTACTTTTGCACAGTCTGCCATAACTTATTGACTGAATCTCTGTTGAAGCAATAATGCCAGTGTGCATGCTGAGGGTGAGTAAATAACTGTTTGACATGGAGTACCTATAACCTGCAGGATTAGAAACAGGAATGTGTCACAGACTTCTGTGGGTGATGGAAAACAATACAGTAAATAAATAAAATAATAATTTCACTTAATACAGTTTATTGTTTATGTCCTGCCTCAACAATCAGATTAGCAACACAAACTTACTGTCTTCTTCACATTGCAATAGTTATGTGCTTGTAATTATGCTCAAGTACAACAAAACTGTTAACTGTAAAATTTAATTTGGTGGTTAGAAGCCATTAATTACAATTACTAAAACTGTAGGCACACAGTGTCACTGGGATGCAGAATCTATATGAAAACTCAGACTAGCACTGAAGTTTTTCTGGGGCCCTGCTCTACCCACTAGTGTAGCATTAAACCTAGCCTCTGAGGTATTAACACAACTCACCCACTAGTTATTCCTACGTGTGACCCCTTTCCCACCATATTCCTGTTTCTGACTATATAAATTCACCTAGCACTATGAACGGGCAATTTCCCACAGTTTCTCCAGCCAGCTTGGTCTACATGGGCATCCTGAGGCAGTGTAGCAACTGCCTCATGTACACAGATAAACCTTTACTTCTAGTCCACACAAACTCAACATGTGAGAGATGCAACTATATTAAAAACCTTGAATCAATGCTCTGTCACACGCCAGTCAGTACATCTGACACTGAGTGGGTTGTCAGCATGCACACCTCACCACCTACTCCACCCAAACCCACATCCCACATACCTACGTACACGGAGGTCCTCACCATAAACTTACCTAAACATGTTACACATAATGCTTCCTCTGCAGAACACAATACACACAATATTTCATGCACCAGTGTCTCACCTGTCAAGCCCATAAGGCTAAACAAACACTAAACCTAACATACTAGTCATAGGAAACTCCATTGTGAGACACACAGATGTCCCTCTCACTAGGCTGGACTTAAGGAGAAGGTAATGGTCAGCTGTCTGTCAGGTGCCAGGATCTGCCATATCACACATGCACTCAATCTCTCAAAAACAGGTACCATTATGACTCTGTCATAGTCCATGTTGGTGTGAACGACTTGAGACATACCTCTGTGGACCATATAAAGAGAGACATGACTGAGCTCTTGGATTATGTGTCTCAGGCAGGTATGTCCTTAGCCTTAAGCAGCATTTTATCTTCACCTAGAATGATGCCTCAATACAAACAGAAAATGATTGACTTCAATAGCTTAGTTTCTGGTGTCATTCTAAGGGATTCTAGTATCTGTCAGCCTGGGATGACATGATCGACATACCTCGATACTTTGCCAGAGATGGTCTTCATCTGTCACCCTTGGGATTTCGGATACTGGCTAAGGTTCTTGTCAACCCCATAGTGTCTTTTTTAGGCCGTGTCTTCTTCTTCTTCTTTCGGCTTTTCCAGGTTAGGGGTCACCACAGCGGATCACCTGTTTCCATTTCTTCCTGTCTTCTGCATCTTGCTCTGTCACACCAACCACCTGCATGTCCTCTCTCACCACATCCATAAACCTTGTCTTAGGCCTTCCTCTTTTCCTCTTACCTGGCAGCTTCATCCTTAGCATCCTTTTCCCAATATACCCAGCATACCTCCACATGTCCAAACCAACGCAATCTCGCCTCTCTGGCTTTGTCTCCAAACTGTCCAACCTGGGCTGACCCTCTAATATACTTATTCCTAATCCTGTCTACCCTCATCACACCCAGTACAAATCTTAACATCTTTAACTCTGTCACATCCAGCTCTTGACACCTTGCCTTTTTGTCAATGCCACTGTCTCCAACCCATATAACATAGCTGGTCTCACTACCCTTTTGTAGACCTTCCCTTTCACTCTTACTGGTACTCGTCTGTCACAAATCACTCCTGACACTCTTCTCCACCCACTCCACCCTGCCTGTACTCTCTTATTCACCTCTCTTCCACATTCGCCATTACTCTGAACTGTTGCTCCCAAGTATTTAAACTCATCCATCTTCGCCAACTCTACTCCCTGCATCCTCACCATTCCTCTATCCTCCCTCTCATTCATACACATATATTCTGTCTTAGTCTGGCTGACCTTCATTCCTCTCCTCTCTAGAGCACATCTCCACCTCTCCTGGGTCTCCTGAACCTGTTCCGTACTCTCACTACATATCACAGTGTCATCTGCAAGCATCATAGTCCACGGGGACTCCTGTCTGATCTCATCTGTCAACCTGTCCATCACCAGTGCAAATAAGAAAGGGCTCAGAACGATCCTTGATGTAATCCCACCTCCACCTTAAATGCATCTGTCACTCCCACTGCAGATCTCACCACTGTCACACTACCCTTGTACATATCCTGTACCTCTCTTACATACTTCTCTGCCACTCCCGACTTCCTCATACAATACACAACTCCTCTCTAGGCACCTTGTCATATGCTTTCTATAAGTTCACAAAGACACAATGCAACTCCTTCTGACCTTCTCTGTACTTCTCCATCAACACTCTCAGAGCAAGCAAGGACAAAACTCCCAATGTAAAAATACCAAACAAAAACATCCTCAAGGTCATGTTGTGAAACACTAGGATTCTTAACTTGAAACTGCACTCAGTGGAAGCAGTCCTCACCCTGGAGGACACAGACATTTGTGCAGTCATGGAGACCTGGTTCAAGATTGTGAAGAGCACCCCAGCTAAAGCAGGTTACACCTCCTTCCACACATTCAGACCATAAACTGAAGGCAAGAAAACTAAAGGAGGTGGTCAATATTCATTAAGGATAAATACATCTCCAGATTGGTCAAACAGTATGACACCCTAGAGATACTTCAGGTGCAATTAACTGTTGGCACGATACCTATTCAAGTCATTGCCAGCTACATAATCCCCTCCATGAACCAGGACACCTACTCTGCCTATTTGGATCAACTCGAGTCTATCAAGATACAACCTAACACTATATATTTGGGTGACTTTAACTACCCTAGCATTGACTGGGTGAATTACCCATGCTCAAACTCACCTGCCCAAAGGTTCCTTGACTTTGTCATCTCCAGTGCCCTGAACAAGCTGGTTGACAACCACACCAGGGGTGCCAACATCCTGGACCTGGTGCTTACAAATATCGGTGACCACTGTAGTTCCCCCACTGTGAGTTCATCCCTGGTGAGATCTGACTACATATCAGTCTCATTTGAGGTAACTATCACACCTGACCCTCCCCTAGCAGAACTAGACTAAAAATCTTCTCAAAAGCAGATTATAACCTGTTACGGGATGATATAAATAGCTTCACTGCACACACCCCCCCCGCAGATGGAGCCGATAACTATGCCGTGCTCTACACCAGTGCCCTATACAAGCACCTGTATAACTGCATTGACTCTGCAGTACCTATTAGGACCAAAACAAGCTCTTCAAGGAAAAGCAAACCTGCCTGGTGGACAACCACCATTAACAGGCTTTACAGTAAAAGGAAAAAAAACTGCTATCCAAGAGTAAGAAGGATCGGGCTCTAAAATGGAGACACTCCCTCCTCAGCTTAAATAAGCAAATAAGATTTCTTGTGAAGTACTCCAAGGAAAACTATGAATCCAAGTTAGCTTCCTCAACTAAGGACAACCGTAAATCATTCTTTAGTTGCATCCATAACCTAAAGGTAAGGCTCAGGTTTGCACCAAACTGGTAGTTTAACACATACACTGAGCCGGTGGACATAACTCGTCTGCTAGCCAACAGGTTTGGGTAAAACTTTACTCTCCCGTCTCCACAACACATACTTTATGACATCACTACCATCTGTTCCCTACCTTGCATCTCTAAAGAGCAAGTCGTAAACGCCATTTCAAAGGCCAAAAACACAGCATCAGTACACATCTTAGACTGCATCCTACATGGGCACAGGCAAGAATTAGCATCACCATTAGCTACTCTTTTCAGTCACAGTCTAAGCACTGGCTTCATACTAGCTGAATGGAAAACAGCCACCATTATCCCCCTGCACAAAGGTGGTGTTTCTACTGACCCTGGGAACTACAGTCCTATTAGCCTGACTAGCCTTATCTGCCAGGCCATGGAGAGAATCATCATGGACCTTATCAACAAAGATATAGGTAATCTCCAAACACTAGAGCCTACCCAGTTTGGATTTGTCAAGGGGAGAACATGCTTGTTAAAACTGATGGACTTCTTTGAGACAGTCACAAGGGCCATGGACGAGGGGAAATCTGTGGATACAGCCTGCCTAGACCTGGCCAAGGCATTTGACACTATCTCTCACACAGGCATCCTTGACGAACTCTCCCAGCTTGACATCAACCCTTGTATCGTAAAGTGGGTTGTGAACTAGCCCTCTGATAGAACTCATACAGTCAAAATAGAGGAATCCACCTTCAACAGCAGACCTGTTACCAGTGGTGTTCCACAGGGATCTGTCCTAGGACCTCTAGTGTTTGGAATCTATTTCTCTGAAGTACAAGCTAAAACCAAGGGACTGTGGCTGACAAAGTTTGCTGATGACTGCAAACTGGGTGTGGTCATAGAATCTCCAAACAATGTCCAGTTCCTTCAAGAAGGCCTTAAGCAAACAAACAAATGATTAGTGCCAGAGTCATGGCCTCAAACTCAATGCAAAAAAAAACATACTGTCATCCCTTTTGGCAAGAGCGATGTTCCTGCAGTTTAACACATCAGTGGCAATACCCTATGCACATACTCAGTGGTGGGAGATCTGGGCACTCAGGTTGACAGCAACCTTGCTTTTGATTATCATATATCCAGAGTGGTAAGAAGGGCGTTCTTTATGGCTCACCTCTTAAGTAAGGGCATTGCCTTGAGAAAAAGTAAAGTTATCACCTCTCTGTAATCTTCAATCATTAAGCCAATAATTGAGTACAACTCCCTTTTGGCATGTACTTTTCAAAGCATCTGCAGCAATTAGAGAGACCACAAAGGTTCCTCACAAAGAAAATTCAAAGTCTTCAGCAGCTGTCCTATGTGGATTGGCTGAAGTCACTGTCACTTTATTCTGTTTCATACAGACAACTCAGAGGCGATTTCTGCCTTGCATATAAGGTGATCTCTCACCCCGCTCTATTGGAAATGCTGCACATCCACAAGTCAAATGGCACATGGGTTACTCGCTCTAAAGACCTAAACCTGGTATGTGACATCAATAGAATTTGTTGGAGGGACAGATTTGTCTCCCAGAGTTTACCACACCTTTGGAATAGACTCCCACTTGACTTCAAACAAAGTACCTCATTGGCCATCTTTAAACACAATCTGGATTATTGGATGGGTAACCGTAAATTCACTCGGGGGTTCCACCTGTGTCCCTGTTGGACAGGGGCAGTAGGTACTGGTCATGGTAACAAGGGTAAAATTTGGCTAGGATTGTAAGGGCCCTCTGGTCATTAGCGTAGTAACTTTCTAGGATCCTATGATCTTATAAATGCAGGCACGCAGTATCACTGGGATGCAGAATATGTATGAAAACTCAGAATCCTGTTATCTTTTCTTTTTTTTAATAAGAATCCAGTGATCTTTGACACTGATCTTACATAAGAAGTTATGACAGTGGTCTATTTTAGTAAATCCAGTAGTCATTCCTGTACAGCTAGTTTATATATATATATATATATATATATATATATATATATATATGTATATATATAATCTTCTGCTTCTCTTTCGGCTGTTCCCATTAGGGGTCACCAAAGCAGATCATCTGTTTCCATTTCTTCCTGTCCTCTGCATATTGCTGTGTCACACCAACCACCTGCACGTCTTCTCTCACCACATCCATAAACCTTATCTTAGGCCTTCCTCTTTTCCTCTTACCTGGTAGCTCCATCCTTAGCATCCTTTTCCCAATACACCCAACATCCCTCCTCAGCACATGTCCAAACCAACGTAATCTCACCTCTCTGACTTTGTCTCTAAACCGTCCAACCTGATCTGACCCTCTAATATGCTGATTCCTAATCCTGTCCATCCTTGTCACACCCAATGCAGATCTTAACATCTTTAACTCTGCCATTTCCAGCTCTGACTCCTGCCTTTTTATCAATGCCACCATCTCACTACCCTCTTGTAGACCTTCCTTTTCACTTTTACTGGTACCCGTCTGTCACAAATCACTCCTGACACTCTTCTTCACCCATTTCACCCTGCCTGTACTCTCGTCTTCACCTTTCTTCCACATTCACCATTACTGTGAACTGTTGATCCCAAGTACTTAAACTCATCCACCTTTGCCAACTCTACTCCCTGCATCCTCACCATTCCTCTCATTCACACACATATTCTGTCTTAGTCCTGCTGACCTTCATTCCTCTCCTTTGTAGCGCATATCTCCACCTCTCCAGGGTCTCCTCAACCTGATCCCTACTCTCACTACAGATCACAATGTCATCTGCAAACTTCATATTCCATGGGGCCTCCTGTCTGATCCCGTCTGTCAACCTGTCCATAGTTATGTCCATGTATAGTTTGCACATACATACATTTATTTGTGTGTGTGTGTGTATGTCAGCATATATAGGTAACATGCTAGCTAGCATATATGATTATATTGCAAATGTTTGACATGTCAAAATATGAAATGCTTACCACTGATAAATCATTTCACACATTCAAATTATTGAAGACTCTAAACACTGAATCTGCAAAAGATTGCTTTTGCAATTTTTAAACCAAAAACCTTCAATAACATTGAACACTAATTTGCCTGAATAGTGGCAGCATTACGGAAGGTGTAACTTATGTCTGTAATTGTTTTAATATCATCTTTACTGGAGCTTTTCTTCCCAGGCTTCTACTGAAAACTGGTACCACTACCTAGTTGAACTTTCCTAGTAAATACATCTCAGTCAATCAATCAAGCAAGCAATAAAAAAGTAAATAAATTCTAAACTCTCTTAGTAGATAACCAGCTTCTGTTTTCAACCCAGCAGGGCTTCCATCCTCAGCATAGCACAACTACTGTTTTGCTGAATTTTGTCAACACCCATAGAAATAACAGAAGCCTACTCTCCACCATCTTCTTTGACTTATCAAAAGCTTTTGATACCATCTCCCACCATAAACTCCTAACCCTCACCAACTCCTCAATGCAGTGGTTCCATAGCTACCTCAGAAATGAAGCAGAAGCATTGAAATGGAAAAATATTTCTTCACCATCTTGCCTGCAACTTGGGGTTCCACAGTGATTTGAATTAGGCCCCATACTTCACAACCTATTCATCAATGACCCCTGTACTGGTACGAAAAATGCTACCCTAGTTTAATACACTTGACCTTAATCTGCTGTGGTGAATCTCTCGAAACTCTAAGACCTTGCACAACAATCATTCTTATTGATTGAAACATGAGTAAATAATTCACGACTACCACTAAACCCTAAAAACTCTAAATTACTGCTCTTTAACCAAAAACACATCTTGCCAAAACAACACTTACTATCGTCTGTACCAGCAACACCATGACAGAACAAGTAAACAACACAGAATTATTGGGTGACATCATAGATGACTAGCTGAAATTTGACCACCATGTATTTATCATACATGGTTAAAAAGGCTCACCAAAAACTATGTACATTATATAGAGTAAAGTCATACCTGAATGACATAGCCAGAAGACCTACAGCCTCTACTTTCTACCATTTCTCTTTTGTGCTGCCCAGTCTTCACTAATCTTCAAGTCTCACAGTTATCCAAACTTGAGCAAATAGCAACATTTGTAGCAGACAGTAACAACAGAACACACACCACTGCTTAGCATTCAGAGAATTAAACCTGTTAGAACTACCACATCACTTAGCTCTTTTTCAGCTAACTACAATGCGCTGACTTCTCTATAAGCCAGAACATTGCCCAGCTTTTAACATTACTCCCCCAGTAGAATTTTCACCATTGAGAAAAATCACTAATCTCTGTAACTAAATCATCCAGGAATACAGGTAACTCTCTATTCAAAAAGGGTAGCTAAACTGTAGAGCCACATCCCACTACCACTGAAATCCATTCAGAATGTAGTCTCTTTTAAAATGTAACTAAAACTGAACCATTCAAATCAATGGATCTGCTCTGTTGTTTCTACAGGTTAAATGCCACTGTTATTTTCAGCTTGTCAAGAATCCTATGTCCAACAAGCAGTCTTCACCAATACCTAAATAGTTGTACTAGATTCTCCGAGCTATGTGACACAATATGCCCACTTCTGTAGTCCTAAAATAAACCTAATTATAGAAATATATTTAATTGTCAGTAAACCTGCAGTATACTCTTGTCTCTTAACTACAAGATTAGCATTTTCTGCCTTACCTAGGTCCTTCCTTTTCAAAGCACTAATCGCATAATCTAGTATCTCTTTGGCAAACCTACTAATGCACCTCTTAAAATTCTTAATATTCAACATCTGCTAATGCAAGGGTTGGGAGGGTGGCCTAATGGTTAAAGTGTTTGCCTTACAAACACAAGGTACAGGGTTTGAATCTCACAAGGGATAATTGACTAGGCTTGAAATGGCTCGCAAGGGCAGTTAGCTTAGTACTAACCTATGAACCTATGAACCTATAGGTATCTTTTGTGCTGTAATATTTGCCTTTATTTCATATGAATGTAATCTAATTAGCAAATGAATGTGTAATTGTTAATGTATATTACGTAATGTTTGTTCATGTATATTACTGAATGTCTGTTTAAAAATTTGTTATATAGACACCCTGACCCCATGTGCAAAAATGGGAAAAAGGGGCAGTGGATGGATAGATGGATATGTTACAGCTTTTTCGCTCGGGCCACCGCTGAAAAGTTTTTTTTTGACTAAACCCTGTTGAACAGTCCTGATAAACAGAAACAAAAGAAAACAAAAAATATATAAATAAACAAATAAAATATTTATTTTCTAAGGTGAGGTTTAGGGTTGGGGTAGAAACAGGGTTAGAGTTAGCTCAAAATACAAATGTGGGTAGAAGGACTGTGTACCACCCTTTTTTCATAAATAAGAAACATCTTTATTGAATTATCACTGATGACATAGGCAGTCATACATTTTTATAAAAGAAAACAAACCATGCTGATATATTTAAGTTGCAATTATTATACATCACATATAACATTCTATACAGTCGTTGTCATTTGACCTTTACATAGCTTATTCAATTCCTGCCTTCAATTAAACCTCATTCCTTCTCCCAAAACATTATTTTGCATGCATTGTTCCCACAATTCCCATTTTTTCTATGTAATTTTCTCCTACCCTTTTCTAAAGATGCGACTTCCAGTTCTTTTATTGATGTTACCAGATTCACTGCTTCTAGTTTGGTTGGTTTAGACTCTGATTTCCATTTTCTAGTAATTGCTTTTCTGGCAGCCACCACAATTAAACTCAGCAAGGTCTTACTATGTCTAGGCAATTATGATTCTGTTTCTCGGCTAAAAAAAAAAATAGTTTCCTTAGGCACACCGATTTGCTCACCAGTATTTCTGACAGAGAAGTCTGCAGGGAATTTTTAAAGTCTGCCAACTCATTACACTCCTGAAAAATATGTTCCCATTTACCTCTTATGTCCGTATCATACTTCAAACATTTGTGATCTACCTGAGGAAAATTCTTTGTGGAGTGTGCTTGGGGTATAAACATACCTATGGAAGCACTTTCAAGCAAGTATCTGAAATCTAGACTTTGTTGCATATTTATCAGCATTACTTGTATCCTTCCGTTGTTTCTTTGTGAACTGCTTATCAAGTCTCACTTTTCAGTTCTTTCTAACTTCCTCTGATTCCTTTAGTTATACAATATTTTATATGCCCTAATAATTATTCCTTCTTTTAAGAGCAGCTTCTGTTCGAGATTCTACTAAAAACTCTACCAGTGCTGTTCTTTCACTTAGGATCCCCCTATTCATTTCTCTTTGCCTATACTCCGATGTCAACCCTTTATAGGGAAGGCAATAGCTAGCCTGCAGCCCAAATGTATTATTGACCTCTTCCCATTCTATTAGCTTTCCCTCTAATTATTTGCTCCCATTGTTGTGGATCCTTTGCCAGTTTTCTGCAGTAAATTCCATCCTCCTCTTGCCTATTCTGTACAGCCCTAATTACAGTCTTCCCAATCAGCAGAATCTCCTTTCTCCATTCCTGTGTTGGCTTAGTACTGAAAATACTTTCTGCTACTTTATGAAAATAATGTTGTGTATGTTTATTGTTTTCCTCCTTAAGAATCTGTATCCAGAATCCCAGTATCTCCTTATTTCTTGAGCCCCCGTTTTATTGTCATCTCTTTCCACTTTGAGTTATAGCTTTCTGCTTGTGCTATGTATAGGAGCCTTAAATGTGTAGCTCTGAAATACTCCTTCAAATCAGGTAATCCCAAAGCACCTTGTCCTTTTGAAAGGATCAGCTTATCACACTTGACTCTTGCTCTCTTCCCCTCCCAGATAAAATCCTTAACTCTTTATTAGTTGCTGTTTATAACATCTCCTCTGGTTGATAAAAATATGCCTGACTGGGTTTAAAAACATGCCAGACCTGTGTATATAACTAAATGGGTTAAAAACTTTTTCATTGCTTTTATCGACTTGTCCATGTCCATAAAGCAGACTTCCAGTTTCTCAGTTTTTGTATTCTCTTATGTTTGGTCTCTTCCATATATCCTTAGCTGCCATAACAGAATAATTTTAATCCATACTCCTAGGTACTTCTTTATAATGCTCCTATAATTTCAGGCATTCCTGAATCAATTTATGTGAGGGTATGTAGTTTACAGCTATTGCCTTTGTTTTATCTTTAATTTTGTATCCTGAAAAGGCTTGAAACTGTCTCAGAATGTCCCACAACACTGAAATATCCTTTTCTGGTTTTGTTGGGTATAAAGTATCATCTGCGAATAAAGCCAATTTTTCTTGGTTACCATACTAGTTATATCCTTGAATTTCTGAGTCCCTTGTTTTCAGGGGAAAAAGGACACCTCTGCCTGGTTCCTATGTTCAAACAGAACTTATCAGAGAGGAACCCGCCATACACTTTAATGTTCATCTCCTATCCTTCATGTAACCTTCTAATTAACCTTACTGTTGTGTCACAGAATGCAAGTGGCTCAATTACTCTAATCATAAAATCCCACTTTACTCTGTTGAATGCTTTCTGTGCATCAGGACCCACCAACAACAGTGATATTTTCTTACATTTTACCTCCCTGGATCATTATTGTGTTGTTAATTGGACTTTGCACTAGTTTAGTAATGTTTGCTAACCCAAATCCTACATGTTACCTTAGAAAAACACTTTCTGTAATACTGCCACTAAACAAGGTACGCACACACACGCAAATACGAAGTCATCATTTAATCTGTCACCTTACTTAACCTGCAAGCACATGTACACGCACTCCCACACCTAACGCAAACCTATTTACCTACTCTCACAAAAGAAAACCTCTGCAACACAGACTTCCAATAATATGAGTTGTAGCTTGGTTTTAAGAGGTTGCCATGCTTATTTGAGATGGATGGTTATATATAGTGATAACACATTAGAGTATGGGGCAGAAAGAGTATACCCTCTACTTGTGCATTTTGTTTCTGTTTTGGGTCTTGGAGAACTGAGTTTCCCTCAAAGTACATGTCATAGTATAGTGATGTAGCAGGAAGTATGGGACAGCAACCCCCCCCCCCCTTGCAGAAAATACTTCAGCAGTGAAAAAGTAAGTTTTGACTTCCACTGTTTTCACTGTCAGTTCAATACTTAGTGATTGCACTTCTGAGCGTCCTTCAGTAAAATACTGAGTTTCAGTCATGAAGCCTTTATGGGATGGTACATGTTCTGACAGTTCTGCATGCCAGGTGATTGGCTAAGTTTTATAGTCATTTTATATGGATAAGTAGGGGTTTTACAGCTTAGACAATGATACTGTTTTGATTTTCATTAAGGTGGGTGCTGATGTACTACTGTTTGACCAAAACACATCTGTGTGTGTGTGTGTTTTGTGTGTGTGTGTATATGTATACACACACTCACACACACACACACACACACACGCACGTATACAAATAATGGTGTAATGACTGCTGAGCCTTGAAAACACACTGCTCATCGTGGGGTTGTGTCTGCAAAGGTTGCTGTTACCAGGGGGTGTGTCATTAAAAATAGATATGAAACAGGAGAGCAAACCCAAAACTGGAAACTCTTTATAATAGGTAGGGAGCAGCTACCAGTGGGTGTCTGCCATGGTCACTACCACATGATGGAAGATTACATTCTTGATAGAGCGGGTTTTGAAGAGAGGTCTCCATGGAGCAACATGTGAAGGACAAAGGTGCACTGACTGGATGGTATCTCTAAAAGCTAAAAAGTTGACTTGCAAAGGACAAACTCTGCCTGTATGGTAAGGTATGTAAGTCTGAAAGGAGGGAGAAATCTGCACTAAGTAAAACACTGAAAAGCTGTTTGTTATCGGATGGGTTTTATTGTAGTAGAGAGGCATGGGAAGAAAGCTATCGGCCCCAACTACATTTATAGGTTCATAGGTAAGTACTAGGCTATCTGCCCGAAGGCATCTATAAGCCTAGTCAGATTATGTTGGCTTTCGCTGCCGCCTTAGATTAGTTCCCTCTGCCTCTGTCCAGCAGAGCCATTAGTTCCCTTTACCTCTGTCCAGCAGAGCCACGGCAGTGATCCCCGGGGTAAATTTTCTGTTTCCCATCCACTTGTCAAGGTTTTTCTTGAAGAGTGTTAGTGAGGGGCTCTGCCTAATGTAGATTGGAATCCTGTTCCAAAGCATGGGGAGTCTCTGGGACAGGAATCTATCCCTCCAGCACATCTTACTTATCGTTGTGGTGAGGTTTAGATCCCTAGAGCGTGTGGCTCTCAGGGATTTGTTTTTTTTTAGGTGGAACATGTCCATCAATGCTGGGTTGGACATGGCCTTGTATGTCAGGCAGAGATCACCTCTGAGTTAGCGGTATGCAACCAAGTACAGCTGGAGTTTCTTCAGTCGGGCTGCATAGGGCATCTGTTTGAGGCCAGTAATCTTCTTGGTGAGGTACTTCTGTGGTCATTCCAGCTGTTGCAGGTGTCTTGTAAGGTACATCCCAAATGGGGCGTTGTACTCTATGATGGGTCTGATGAGTGATGAGTAGAGGGGCACAATAACCTCTTTTGTTCTAGATGCAAACTTTTTGTGATTAGATGGGCCACATAGAAGGATTTTCTAACCAGCTTGGCAATATGATTATCAAAGGAGAGATTATTATCTACTTGGGTCCCCAGATCCCTTATTACATTTTCTACATTTAGGGGACTACCACGTACATGGTAGTTTGCGGGTACTTTGCTTTTTCCAAAGGGGATGACTATGCACTTTTTGGCATTTAGCCTGAGGCCATGATTTTGAAGCCAGGTATATGTCTCAGTGAGACCCTTCTGAAGGATGTCTGTATCAGCCAGAGAGTCACTTATGGCCCCCAGTTTGCAGTCGTCTGCAAACTTGGTCAGCCATTGTCCTCCTGTGCTTGCCTGTACCTCTGAGAAGTATATACACTGAACAGGAGGGGTCCCAGGACTGAGCCCTGGTGGACACCATTTGTAACTGGTTTAGAGTTGGACCTAGAACCTGCAGCTCTTACCACGTGGGTTCTATCCGTGAGCCAACTGGCAACCCATCACATGACGTAGGGGTTTATGTTCAGGCTGGAGCTTGTCTATAATACCAGAATAGGGAATGGTGTCGAAAGCCTTTGCGAGATCTAGGTAGGCTGTGTGGACCTCCTTTCCCTCATCTAAAGCCTTGGTAACTATCTCAAAGAAGTCCACCAGGTTTAGGAAGCATGATCTGCCCTTAACAAAGCCAAACTGTGTAGGTTCTAATGTTTGGAGGTTCCCAATGTCTCTGTTAATGAGTTCCATGGTGATGCGCTCCATAGCCTTGCAGACCAGGCTAGTCAGGCTTATAGGGCGATAGTTCCTGGGGTCCGTTGTGGCTCCACCTTTGTGGAGTGGGATAACTGTTGCTGTGCGCCACTGTATGGGTATGTAGCCTGTAGAGAGGCTGAGTTTGAACAGTGTGTTTAGGTGAGGGGTTAGTTCATTTTGGAGCTCGTGTAAGACACAGCCTGGGACAACGTCCGATCCCATTGAAGCTGTGTTTTTGGCTTTGGATAGGGCTGTTTTAACCTGTGTGTCAGTGATTGCCGGGGCTCAACATTCTTCTGGTATGGTTATGGGCTCTTTAGGGGGTGAGAGGGGGGTGAAGGTTGCACTAAACCTGTCTGCCAGAATGTTGGCAATATCAGTCGGTTCAGTGTATTTTGTGCATTTTGTGCTATTCAGCACTAACTCAGAGCAGATCTGAGAGTTTCCACTTAGGTTCTTGACATAGCTAAAGAATGCTTTGTGGTTATCTTTGGAGTCCTTGGCAATTTTTCTTTCGAAGCTAGCCTTGGATGATTTTATGAGGGATCGTAGTTTCTTGCTGATATTGATCAGGAATGTTTTCCTTCTTAGGATTTTACTCTTTTCTGTACTAGTTTCCTCCTGTTGTATAGCTTGTTTATGGCAGGGGTCCACCAGACTGGTTTCCTTTTCTTGGAGGAGTGAGTCTTGGTTTTGCTTGGGATAGCATGATCTGTGCATTCTTGCAGGTGCTCATAGAATGCCTTTGTAAGGGATTCAGCAGCTTGGACAGCATTGTCCGTTAGCATGGAGGCTGTGAACCTTTCCACCTCAGTCTTAAGAAATGTGAAGTTTGCTTTTGAAAAGTGTTTCACGGTAGTTTCCTTGATTAGGGGTGGGGGCGGAATGTGAATATCCGGAGTGATTAGTCAATGGTCTGATCTAACCAATTAGGGGTTGACCTCCGGTGTGGAACACCAGTCGCCCATGTTGGTGATGGCCAGGTCCAATATGTTGTCACCTCTGGTGGGACTGTTAACCATTTGAACCAGGGTGTTCGAGTTTATAAATTCTAGGACGTATTGGGCAAGGGAGTTAGTACATGAGTAGTTCTCACAGTTAATGGTTGGGTAATTGAAATCATCCAATATTAGGGTGTTTGGTAGGACCTTCATATTTTCCAGTGTCTCCAGAAATGCGGAATGGGGGTCCTGAGTCATGGTGGGTAATCTGTAGCAAGCTACTGTTTGAATCGCAGTTTTGCCCATTGTAAGTTGCACATGGATGATCTCTGAGGCATCGTGCTGCGCCACTAACCTGGAGGTGTGGATATCCTTGATGAATATGGATACACCCCCACCTTTTGTGTTTCCGTCTGTGTTCTGTGGCCAAAAAGTATGGTATGAGTTATAGCCTGGTAGTGCTGGGGTGCTGTCTGGAGCCATAAACCAGGTTTCTGTTACTGCACAGATATCGATGTTCTCCATACTGAGGAGTGCCTCGAGTGCATGCATTTTGAGGTTTAGACTTCTGGCATTCAGTAGCATTACCCTCAGTTTTTGGTTACTTGTGCTGTTTACGGTGGTGGGTTTGACTTTTGAGCCTTCCTTAAAAAGGCACTATGGAGGCGGCAAAAGCCTTGGCCAGTATTTGAAAGCCTAAGGGTGACAGGTGTAAGCCATCTCTTGCGAAGCAACATGTTTTGTCAAGCATGTCATCCCAGATGGATAGATACTGGATCCCCTTTGAATGACACCAGAAACTTAGCCAGTTGTTGAAATTGATCATTTTTTCTTTATACTGTGGCATCAGTTTTGATGAGGGCAGGATGCTACTCAGGGTCAGGGTCATACCGGCTTGCTCTACGTGATCAGAGAGCTCTTCCATGTCTCTTTTCATGTAGTCCAGGGAGGTATGTCTCAGGTCATTCACACCAACATGGACAATGACAGAGTTGTATTTGTACTTGTTCTGGAGTGACTTGAGTGCTTGTGTTATGTGGTGGATCCTTGCGTTCGACAGGCAGCTAACTGTAACCTTCTCCTTGTCCAGCCTAGTTAGTGGGACATCAGTGTGCCTGACTATAGAGTCGCCTATTACTAACATGTTGGGTATGTTATTTTGCCTTAAGGGCTGTGATTGCATGGCACACTGATTATGTGAAGTATTTGTTTCATGGTTTGTGATGGGGTGTGGAGGTTGCTTGGATGTCTGCTTTGGAGGTCTCTGTTTCTTTTGCAGATTTTTATGTAGAGCCTCGTAAATTATGACTTTGTTATAAGGGGCATATGAACAGGTAAAAGCCTGGTTTGAGTTACCTACCATATTTTCTTCTTTGGAATTAAAGCAAAGCTTGATTTGCTTCAGTTTGCTTGCCTTGCTCATCAAAATTCCATTTACATTGGCTGAATGAAGCACTGTGTGTGTGTGTGTGTGTGTGTGTGCGTGCGTGCGTGCGTGCGTGTGTGTGTGTGTGTGTGTGTGTGTGTGTGTGCGCGCGCGCGTGTAAAATACAGTGTGTTTATTCTACTTTCTGCCAAAGTAAAATAAAAAATAATTATAATAAGTAAATGTCTACTTTCCCTGACTTTTATCACACCTCTTCCCACTTCAAATTCCTTTCTTTTCTGTCTCCATTCAGTACTTATACCTCACAGCTTTAAGGCCGTACCTTCCAATAGTCATTAACTCTTAAGTAAAGTAAGACCAGCAGTGCTTATCACTGTAGCTCCCACTTTCAGTATAAACCTGTGTTGTGTTAATGAATGCAAAAAGTCTCAATTTTTCATTATTTTGATCCCCCTGGTTTTAATGCCATCGTCAATGGAACTCCATTTTTATTTGTAAACTGGATATTTGGGCTTGTTTATGGACACTTTTCCATTCCAACCATGGACACAACATACAAGGACAAAGATAAGTGGTATACATACACGCACACACATGCATGCACACAGAGTCAACCAGCATATTTTTGGGAGGTGGTGAAAAAATAACAGATTTACCTGAGAAAACTCACAGATATGTGGGAAGAGCATACAGATTCCACAAAGGAGTGCTACAGAAGTCCAGATTGAACTGCAGACTGTAGTACTGTGAGGAAGAGATCTTAACACTGAGACACTTTTCTGGACAAGTTATAAACGTATCTACTGACTTTATTTTATGGTTGCAGTTCAGAACAACAATCCTGTAAAGAAAATTTGATGTAGGGGTCTCCCAGGACAATTGTCTTTAAACTTTTGTAATAAAAATTGAAAATTGTGTTCATAATTATAGTGTAATGAGTTAATTCTTTAATTTTTAGAGTTCCTAATATTACTACATAAGATATGCAAGTTACAGTTTCTGTCATGAATTAATTTGCAATTGCATTTGAAATCCATATATAAATGTATGTATTGCATCCTCAAAAGCATGTTTCACTTCTAGGAACACTGTTTGCTAACTAAAGTATGTCAGAAAATACATATTTATGTGATCTGCTTAATTTAAACTTTAAAATATACAAAAATACAGCTACTTGTTTTCTTAAGTGGAACAAGGCCCTTGTCGGTGTGTCTAGCATGAATTTTAACACATACTCAAGAATTATAAAGCACTCACCTTTCACAGTCATGCTTATGCTTTATCTGGGGAATTTAGTATTTTATATATATTTCACTTCCATGGCTTGGTGATTTGCACTTGGAGAGTAAGCACATTCCGCATATTAGAAAATACATACTTTAAATTCCATAGTGGTTGGTGTGTGTCACTGAAATCATGAAGTGTGTTTTGAATGTTATATTAAATTCTGGCGTGGGTTGTGGGATTAATGGCATTTACCATGTGCTAGTTTTACACTCACCAAATCAGTGTTGGTGTTAAAATTAAATTGTAAGTTATGACAGTGGATTGCATGTCAGAAAGGCAAATGCCGTGTTGCTGAACAAGCTACTACCGTGTGAAAGAAAAGCATTTGCATCTCTTCCAAAATGAAAGCAGTCTTGCGTGTAAACTAAAGAACATCCATTTTTTTGTCAGTGTCTGCACTCCTGCAACAAACAATTCCCCTTACCATGAGTGAAATATTAACTTTCTGTCCCAGGTGATGGTGTATAGCTGTAATT
The DNA here is from genome assembly GCF_019279795.1 of Protopterus annectens. Taxonomy (NCBI): domain Eukaryota; kingdom Metazoa; phylum Chordata; order Ceratodontiformes; family Protopteridae; genus Protopterus; species Protopterus annectens. The sequence goes on from NC_056742.1 coordinate 9,292,888, forward strand.
TTTCTGACATGAAGGGAGATGCGAGAACTCTCTCTCTGCTAACTAGAGCACATGTATTGCTTTTTTGTCCTTGACACTTCAGGTGTTCTCCTTCGCTACTTGCTGATTCAGTGCCAGCTTCTACTGACTTAGATCTACTCCTGTATTACCTAATTATGTCCGTTTGCTGACTGAAATCATGGGTTTGATCACAGCTGTCTGCCAGGCATTCGAGAAGAGGCAATATAAAACAAGCTGATATTTTATAGTTATTTTAACTAATTAATTTCATCCTTTGGAAAGATTGGAGGACATGGACTACTGATTTGGAATGAGCAAGAATTTTCCTGTATGCATGTTAGGTCCACGAATAGAAAACCTAAACCAAAATTGGTGGTCAACATTGATGAGTAGGTTACAACAGTCATCCTCAGAGGAAGGGTGAAACATTGCTTACCACAATGCTTGGATGCCCTTTAATGGCTTCTGGATAGTGGTTACTATGACAATATTTGTGTTTAAGATCATCCATTTTGTAATTCTGGGAAGTAGCTTGTAGATGAAAAATGTTGTCAACTTTTTTTTTTTTTATTGAGTGCAAAGAGAGAACTTCTTTCATATGTGGGTAGTGTTCTCTCTTCCCTCATTGGATTTTCATGCCTATGGTTCTTTGATTTTGAATGAACATGTGATTTTGACTGGTGCTTGCTTGGACATGTTACTTTGTGCATGTACTACAGTGTGTGAGGGATGCCATGTGTTGTTGTTTCATCAGTTAGCAGCACTTCGTACTCACCAGGTTCTATCTTTTTTGTGGAGAATTTTGTTGATGGTGACAGCATGTCCGGAAGAAGCTGTGTTGTGATGGTCTTTTGGTCTGGCAGAAGATGAGAGACACTGGCATCATGGATTGATGTTCACCATAGTTAATGTTGCAGTGCTGATTCTTGGGTATTCCTGCCATGCAGAAGCCTGTGGCTGGCATCCAGATGTTAGTTTGTAAAAAACCATTAACATGCTGATGTCCTTCGTGTTTCACTGTTGCAGTCATCACATATGGTTTATCTGCCTGCAGGTAGCCCTCAGTCGGCCTGAATACCAGGGTCTTGAGATTTCTGCATTGGATGCTGTCGCTTCTTCCATGACGTCAGGTCGTCATGGGTATAAAACATGCAGCCGATGTCATTACATCAGCTTTTCTTGCCATGCAGTGTCTGAAGGAGAAGCAGTTCGCAAGTGCTGGTCGGCCGCCTCCTGAAATTTTCGTTTTTCGTGTTTCAAACCTGAAGTCTTTTAAAAGATAAGTACCTCGTTGGGGATCCTTTTTTCTTGCTCTAACCGATGTCAGAAAAAGTTAATAATTGTCTTGTCTGTGGAAAGCAAATACCTCACAGAGATTTTCATGCTTACTGCGTCACCTGTAGGCCCAGACTATGACGTTCCTCGCTGTCTGTTTTGTGCCTTGTTCAACGCCCAAATTATTCGTCGTTGGGCTATTTTTGTTGCTAAATTCTTTCGCTTTTGTTCTCCATATTCTGAAATGGCTTCGATAAGCCATCCGGCTACCAATCTTCCGAAAAAATGTAAGGGTAAAGACAGAGACAGACCGCATAGGTCCAAACCTGCCGACGAGGCTTCCGTTAAGCTAGTCGCCAGTCTGCTGGTACTCAGTGAGGCGCTTTCACAGCCCCTGATACCCGCTTCTACTGATTCGCAAGCCTCTACTGAGACCCATTCAGAGTCTGATATGCCGCCAGATGCTTCTTCGACTATGGAACCTGCAGATGTCTCTACCTTGGATGAGTCCGGAGCCGCTTTGCAGGGACCAGCTTCTGAAGGTGTATTCAGGCCTTCCGATTTTCATAATAAACCGACGACTTTGTTTCAAACCAAAAATACCGAATTTCTCAGGCCCAGAGTTCGCACTACGCCTAGGAAAGCGATGAACAAAGCGCATTCCCAGGCCCACGTGCCTCAGAAACAAATGTTTAGAATGGCTGAAGATCTTATAACTTTAATTAGGGGAAGCAAGCCTTCCCCCTCAAAAAGACCAAGAATGATTTTCCTTCTGATTCTTCAGATCATGAGTCTGTTGACTCTGATTCTTCTGATTACCAGGACATACCCTTATCTACCTATGAGGATTCTGATGGAGAGGATTCCATTCCCTCTGCTTCCCCACCAGAAGATTTTTCTTTTGGTGAAACCTTGTATACCCTTAGAGAGCATTTCCGCTGGGAGTGCCAGGACTACCCACAGTCTAAAAAGAAACTCGGGGAATTTTTAAACTTGCCTCAGCATAGGCCTCTAGCTATACCTCATGTTCTGGAAATTATAGATGATGTCTTCTTGGAATCCAGCCTTACCCCTGATACTTTGCCGCCAGCTCCCAGGAAACCTGACAGGTATTACATAGTACCTGACTCCCACAAATTCCTCTTTAAGAATCCTACTGCGGATCCAGAGACAATTTCCCAGGGACCTAAAGGCATTAAGGCTACAACAGCCAAAAAGAAGGTATACACCTCTGCTACTCTTGCCATCAGGGCTTTAAATTGTCAGTTTCATATGTTAGTGTCAGCAGCATATTATGGAGCTAATTAAACAGAAAATTATGTTGATTCCTGATGGTGCAGAACATAAAGATTTACAAGAGTTAATGCAATCTGCTAACCAAGTTGGAAAACATACTTTGCAATGTGGTTTTAATGCCTTAGAAGCATCTTGCAGGGCTGCTGTCACGGAGTCTGTCCTTAGAAGGCATGTTTGGCTTAAGGAACAAATCTTGTCAGACCATGTCAAAGCAAAATGACTAGATGCACCATTAAACCAAGAACGCCTGTTTGGCAATAAAGCAGCAGAAGTCCTCAAAAAGATGGATGAAAAAGCCAAATTTATGCAAACTGTTAAAGATTTCCTACAGGTACAGCCATCTAGATGCAGTAGGCATTGGCCTTCTAAAAAACTGCTCCTTTCCAGTCCCTCCCAGATGTTCTTAGTCCAAGCCCAGGGGCAGCAGACCACCAAGATTACAGTCTCAGGGTATGCACAGATGTAAGCAATCGAGTGCTCCTACCTCTAAAACAAGGAGTAGTAAGCCACCTTCCTATGATAAAATCTCGCAATGACATATCCTTAACTCTTCCAAGCCTTGCCCAAGTACTTGCACCCTTAGGAGGAAAACCCGCCCTGTATGTAAAAAAACTGGGAGTACATCACGTAGGATAGATGGGTCTTTAACATTGTATCCCAGGGATATAGATTCTACTTCCACTCACTACCAACCCTGAGCGGATGACCAGTCCTCCCCCCATTCCAGTGGGCAGAGGCCCAAAAGCAAGTACTTTCTCTTCTCAGTATCAAGGCTATTCAACCTGTCTCAGCAGAGCAAAGGGGACAAGGTTTTTACTCCAGACTGTTTCTGGTACCCAGAAAAGAAAACACTTGTTGCCCTATCCTGGATCTGTCTATTCTCAACACCTTCCTGGTGGTTTCAGGGTTAAAAATGCTTACTCTCCAGCAGCTGCTTCCTTTGCTAGCCAAGGACTCCTGGCTAGCCACTCTGGACTTAAAAGAAGCTTATCTGCACATCCTCATAAGGGAATCTTGCAGGAAATATCTGCATTTCATTGTAGGCTCTATGCACTATATGTTTTCTGCACTTCCCTTTAGCTTATCTACTGCGCCCAGGGTATTCACAAAATGCCTTGCTCCAGCCATTGCATATCGCAGGCAGAGAAAAATTCAAATTTACCCATACTTGGACGATTGCCTGATTCAGGCAGACAATCAGGAATTGCTACTCCAGCACCTGACATTTGTAAAGAGACTTCTAACATCACTGGGGTACGCAATCAACAAAAAGAAATCACATCTGGTACCAAGCCAATGGATTTTATTCTTGGGAGCAAGCTTGATCACAGCTTCCCAGATGGCATTCCTCCGTCCAGAAAAACTAATTTATTTGACAAGCTACTTCAATCTACTGGCCACTAAAACCCAGCTATCTGCAAGAAAATTACTGCAAGCCCTAGGGTTCATGGCCTCTCGCATTCCACTAATTCCATATGCAAGACTGCATATGAGGAAACTTCAATGGTACTTAAAGCCTCTGGTGTCAACATTTTCAGGACCTGGAAACAATGATTCCTATCATTCCTTGCCTAAGGGCAGAGTTCCTTTGGTGGGCAGAGGCCTGCTACCACAGCAAAGGACTCCCTTTCACTCAACCCCCTGCCGCCTAAACCCTAACAACCATAGCCGGCCTTAGGCATAGGCCAACTAGGCGGCCGCCTAGGGTGCCGCTCTAGCAGGGGCACTTTTCCGGTATTTATTTGGTGTAGGTAGACCAGGATGGGGGCACTAGGTGGTGTGGAGGGGGGCGCTGTAGAGCCCTTTTGCCTAGGGCACCAGTTGACCTAAGGCCGCTCCTGCTAACAACAGATGCATCAGACTATGCATGGGGGGCACACATGGCAGGACAATGCATTCAAGGCAAATGGAGCCCAAAGCAAATGCACCTGCAGATCATTCAAAAAGAAATGTTAGCTGCACAAAGTGCTCTGACAGTCTTCAAATGCCTTATTCTTCCTGGGCAACTGTTGATAAAGATAGACAACACCACAGTTATGTGGTACATAAACAAGTAGGGGGGAACTCATTCCTACCCACTCTGCAGGTTAGCCATGGCTCTGTGGAACGCAGCCTTGAGCAGTCAAGTGCACCTGCAAGCTCAATTCCTGCCAGGCAAACTAAATTCACTGGCAGACGACTTAAGCAGAAATCTAATTGACCCACACGAGTGGAAACTGGAACCCAAATCATTCAAGCTTTGGATCCACAGGTGGGGGGCACCAGAGGTAGACCTCTTTGCTTCCCCTCAGAACTATCAATTGAGGAAATATTGCACCAGAATTCCCCACAGCCAAGCATGGAAAGTGGATGCCCTGTCCTTTACATGGGAAAACCTCTCAATTTATGCCTTTCCCCCTCTGCCCCTTCTCTCGAAGGTTCTACTAAAGATCAAACAGGACAAGCCAAAGACAGTCTGGCCACGCCAGCACTGGTACCCACTTTTGCGTAGTCTGACAGTACTGCCACCATGGCACCTGCCTCAAACCCCCTTCCCTGCTGTCCCAGCAGGAGGGCCAGATTTTGCATCCTCAGCTACAAACCCTGAACCTAGCAGCCTGGCTCATCCCCTGAACTAATCACCAGCATCCCTCAGTAAACAGGTGCTGGATGTCATCCTTGAGGCAAGGAGGCCTAGTACTAGAAAATCCTATTCAGAAAAGTGGAAAAGATACTGTTCTTGGAGCCCATCTCAAGGAATGGACACAGCTGTGCCCAGCTTACCTTATATACTAGATTACTTAACAGAAATGCTCCACAAAGGCCTATCCTTCTCTTCGATTAAGATTCATGCCTCTGCCATCTCGGCTCATTATAATACTGGGCCACCCCTCTTCTCTCATCCTCTGATCAAACAGTTCCCGAGAGGAGCCAAAAATTTAAGACCCCCCACGAAAGCTCCCACTCCAGCCTGGGACCTTAACTTTTGTATTGGAAAAACTCACACTTCCACCCTTTGAACGTGCTGCCTCAGCAGAGTTAAAATTCCTCTTCTGGAAAACAGCTATACTTCAGCAAGAAGAGTGTCTGAATTGCAGGCTCTTACGGCCATGGAACCCTTCATTATTTTCCATGCAGACAGGGTTTCCCTCAGGACTAACCCATCATTTATGCCCAAGGTGGTGTCTAGTGTGGCTTTAAACCAATCCATTCATTTGCCAACCTTTTTCCCTAATCCTCAGAATAAAGGGGAAAGGATCCTGCACTCCCTGGACGTGCACAGGCAGCTTAGGTTCTATCTGGACAGGACTAAATCTTTCAGAAAATCTGACCAGCTGCTAGTCAGCTTTGCTACAGGGGCAGAGGGCAAGGCCATTTCAAGCCAAACCATTTCTAAATGGATAGCACACTGCATCCTTTTCTGCTACAAACACCATGGGAAACCTACCCTTCAGGGGATCAGAACACATTCCACTAGGACTACATCAATCTCTACAGCATTTCTCAGGGGAATCCCTACCAGGAACATCCTGGAAGCTGCAACTTTGAGCTCTGTACACACCTTCACCAAGCATTACCACTTACCTATCTTTTCTAAATCCAGAGCTGGATTTGCCACAGCAGTCTTACAGGGCCTGCTTGCCAGCCCTAATGCTTCTTGACTGCCTCCACCCATCCTCAGCTTTGGGAATCAACCCAAATGTGATGACTGCAACACGAAGAACATAGTACAGTTGTGTACACTTACCATAAATGTAGATGTTCGAGTGTATTCATCGTTGCAGTCCTGGTTACCCTCCCTCCAGCCCCCTGAATTTTCTATACTTCTACCTATTCTTTTTTGTTTGGTCATATCTTATAACATTGGTATTTACTTTCTACTGGGGGTATTCCACACCATGTAATTGCTTTATATTGTGGGGGCTTCTGACATCTGGGGCAAGAAAAACTGATGTAATGGCATTGGCTGCATGTTTTATACCCATGACAACCTGACGTCATGGAAGAAGCGACAGCATCCGACACAGAAATACCAAGACTCTGGTATTCAGGCCAACTGAGGGCTACCTGCAGGCAGATAACCCAAATGTGATGACTGCAACAGTGAATACACTCAAACATCTATATTTATGGTAAGTGTACAGAATTGTACTTTACTAATTATCAGCAATATGCAAAGCTGAATTCCAAAACCATTAAATGTAGTGCTGAGTACCTTCAGTTTCACATGGAGTCAAGCAAGTATTCTTGCAAGGCAGACCTGTCACACACCTTGGCATCCACTGGTTCCCAGGCTCTCCTTCCGAGAAAGCACAAAGATAAATGTCTGAAGGAGAAGGAGGTCAGGAATTCAGAGAAGTTTTCTTTTCCGGACTCTTAACCAAAATTGATATTGCAGGTGGGGCACTTTTGCAACCCCCTGATCTGATATCTTCTAGTTTACAGTTCCCTGGTGCAACCTCTTAAGACTGCCACTACAAAGGCTGCTAGTTTGCAGTCAGACATCAGACTGATATTGGTTTGGTTGAAGCGGCTAAGCAAGCTATGACTTCCAACACTTGTGTGCTGCTGATTGAGGGTGAGGGCAGTATACCTTTTGTTGTTGTTAAGGAGGAGATCCCCCAGAAACCAGATTGATGCCACCCACATTTGAACTGAGGCTTTCACTTCCTCTATGTCCCAGTCAGAGTCATTTAGGTTTGCTCCAGCCATTGCTGTCACAGCCCACTGCCTTCTCTTCCAGTGTCTCTTCACAGGACTTGGTCAGGCTGGCTAAGAACTTAATAGATGTCAAGAAGATCAGACAACCTACCCTGCAAAAGGATTCTGTTCCAGAACTTACCCTGGGGCAAAGGGGCACACTCCCATAGGGAGATAATAATTCTTCAGAATCAGAAGATAAATTGGAACTACCTATGAACCTATATATATATATATATATATATATATGTATATATATATATATATATATATATATATATAAATTGGAATATATATATACACATATATACACACACATATAGCATCTTTGCTCTCAGACTTTTGAATATGCTGATGACACCTTATCCTCAGCTTTGTCCCCCGAAGAGTTATTCCTTGGCGACTTTTGGTTACTCCCTTTGTAGTGAAACGTTGGAATTCCCTACGGCTCAGACTTATTAGAGAGCTTTTGAACCTTCCAGCCCCCTAGACCCTTGTCATTTTCTCCAATTCAAGTAGTCTCGAACAATGTGTTTGAAGTCATATTTCTGCACCCCAGCACCGTTCCTCCTGCTCCTAGAAAGCCAGATCACTTCTGTAAGATGCTGTCATTTTTTAAGTACCTTTATAAAAATCTAGTGGTGGATACTTTAGTGGTGTATGCAGAAACCACAAAGGGAGCTACTGGGTGTCCATCCAGTAACCCCCCCCTACCAAATGACAGGGAAAGCAGATTGCTGGATCTGTTTGGTAAAAAGACATACTTCAGTCACCCAGGGCTCTCAACTGCCAGTTGCACATTCTAATTTTTAAACATATTTTGAAGGTAAAGCTTTATTCTAATGGCACACCAGATTCAGAAATTAATTTTACGTTTTTTTCTTTTTTTTTAGGGTACTGATGTGTCTTTTGAAACTTTGTACCTACTTATTCTTTCTGATTCGTGGGGAAAGAGGTAATACTTAGGAGAGTCCAAGCAGCGGCCTTGTTTTCGGTGTTTTTTTTTTTGTCTTTTGTGTAACATGCTTATTGTTTAGGTATCATGGGCATACAACATCCAAAAGGTTCAGGAGTTATCTTTGCCAAAATGGGAGAATATCAGTGCAGATTAGCTGTCTGCTATTCATTATAAGATGGTTGTGTGATATATGTATTAGGGTAGTATAGAAGTATTCTGAGATGTCTGCGTGTTTAGATATATATTTGAACATTTGTGACACCATTTCAGATGAAATGTAAGATTTATGGGATATTACTTTTTTCAGCTTAGTAAAAAAGTGGGAGTAGTTACCAAAAAAGGTAGAACACTCATTGGGATTAAGATGTGAATGGTTCAGAAAATGGTTAGATTTTCCACATAAGTTTTGTTGACAAGTATTAGTAAGTTGAAACAAATCCAATACTAGTACAATCTGCCTTATTGGCATGAGTACATTATGAAAGATGTGTGTCACTGAACACTGAAAAGCCAGTGTACTGAAACATTTTTAGGAAAATCTTGCATACCTGTCATCATGTCTTGATAAATCAATGTTTGCCATTTTCCTTGTATCCATATTTAAGAAATGTAAGTACTGTAGAAAAAGTCTGGGGAAGATGGTAAAAGAGTATGAGAAAATTTGTGGTAAATATCTTAGGGTGAAGATGTGGTGGCATGATTTCTGTACAGGAAAAAAATATAATTAGCTTGTATGAAGATGTGTAGAAACGGTGTTTGAAATGATTTTTCCATGGAATACCTTTCCACGATTAACGGCAGTTCTTCAGTAGAACTCCCTTCCACTTTTGTTGTGTCTTTCGGCTTTTCCTGGTTAGGGGTCGCCACAGCGGAACTCCGGTCCGCTAATGATTGGTAGTTGATTTTTACATGCCAAGTTACCAGCCCTGACGCACAACCTTCAGCGAAGGTATGCCCATTCACGCATGTCTCCACGCAGAAGACACTCTAGCTGAGAATCAAACCGGACAGCGTCTTACTGTGAGGCGACAATGCTACCGCAGCACCACCACCGCAGTTAGTAGAACTCCATTACTTGAAAACAAGAGCCATCACCAGTTTAAAGCTTTATTAAAATCTGACTTCCTTAGCAACTGTATAAGTTAGTGTTTATCCCCACCAGGTAACCCCTATTCTCTGACTTGCTCCTTGTATCTCACCTTAGCTTTTTACTTGTACTCCGTCTATGTTACAAGTTGACATAGTGTCATTCACTGTTTTATATTCTGTGTCTCCTTATTCTGCTTTGGGATTAATTCTCGTAAACTCCTCTAATCTTTTCTTAATTAGTTCATACATATCCACTACTCACTCTTCACTGTCCAGTTCATATTTTAGTATTCCTTTCCCCTCCCCACTCATTCTCTTATCTAAAACCCTACCATTAGTCACCCTAAGCAATCCCATTCTCACTCAGTTTCTCTAACAATTACAATGTAATGTGTATGCCTTCTTTGAAGGTTGGGCGTCCGGCTGGCAACTCGGTACCGTAAAAAAACACTGCTAATCATTAGCGGACCGGAGTTCCACTGTGGCAACCCCTAACCGGGAAAAGCCAAAAGTCATTACTTTTACTTTGGTATCTTGTGCAAATTATGCATCTCTCAACAAAAAAAAACAAAATCCTCACTGCTTGATTTACATTGAAAAATGTGTAAGTACTGCTAATTTGCCACTTTTTTCAATACTCCATTTCTGTATGCTTCCATTACACCCTCCTATAGTTCTCTTCTTCATATTTCCAGATTAGATTCCTCTAATGATTTCTCTGTCTATTTCATTTTCAGCTTCTTGCTGCATGTCTTGAAATGTAACCCTTTGTACAGTTTGTCATTTTGTAATTTTTTTGATAATATTTACAAAACATAACTACTTTTTATATGCAATTTTGGTTTCTCTAATTCACTCTATTTCCATTATATGCCTCATACATTCCCAATTTCCACTTTTTCCACTAATGAGTTTTTATATTCTTATTGCAATTCTAAACGTCTTGATGTACATCTTGTTATATAGTCCTCTGTACAATGTGTAAAAAACGAAAAAAACCACGGAAACCTTGCTCCAGCTGGAAAAAGCAGTAGTAAAGCTGCTACGCCAACCAAGATGTAAAAGTCCTGAACGCTAGTTTATTTAATAACGTTTTCGCCTTGCATACAAGCTTGGCTTCATCAGAGAACATTCAAAAAAGTCAAAGTACAATTTTTATACAATTCAATAAAGGAAGTGATGTCAGTAAAATGCAATGATGTCAGTAAAATACTTCATCCTATCATGTCAGGTAATAACCATTGCTCGAAACATTGTTTAAGAAGTAGTCTTAAAAGGACAATTTTTCATTTAAAACAAAAATCATACTTGGAAATAAAATTATCTATAAAATGTATATATAAAATGTATATATAAAATGTATACACAAACAAATGATACATGAGGGGAATCTCCGGTTCAAATATGAATATAAGTATAAATATAAACTCTCAGAACAAACTAATAAAAATGTAAGCATACAAATTTAATATATTTAACCAATGTATTAAATATATGTTAAACATAATCAGCTTATCCATTGATGGGTCAACGTAAATAACTTCTCAGTTTTAGGACAGGTAGAATGTTGCAACTATCATTTAATCCAGGAAAATGATTATGTTTAACATATATTTAATACATTGGTTAAATATATTAAATTTGTATGCTTACATTTTTATTAGTTTGTTCTGAGAGTTTATATTTATACTTATATTCATATTTGAACTGGAGATTCCCCTCATGTATCATTTGTTTGTGTATACATTTTATATATACATTTTATATATACACTTTATAGATAATTTTATTTCCAAGTATGATTTTTGTTTTAAATGAAAAATTGTCCTTTTAAGACTACTTCTTAAACAATGTTTCGAGCAATGGTTATTACCTGACATGATAGGATGAAGTATTTTACTGACATCATTGCATTTTACTGACATCACTTCCTTTATTGAATTGTATAAAAATTGTACTTTGACTTTTTTGAATGTTCTCTGATGAAGCCAAGCTTGTATGCAAGGCGAAAACGTTATTAAATTAACTAGCGTTCAGGACTTTTACATCTTGGTTGGCGTAGCAGCTTTACTACTGCTTTTTCCAGCTGGAGCAAGGTTTCCGTGGTTTTTTTCGTTTTTTACCCAGTTTGTTCTATTTTTCGTTGTCTGCATTGGTTTCTTGATGGCCACGGAACGACCTGTTAGCCCTAGCACTCCGGACATTTTTTCTATTTCTACCGGCAACAAGCATCCGGAAGATCAACCGGATCCTATTTCGAAGATTACCATTCTGCTAACTACTCTGTCTGATAAGCTTGATAGGTTTCAAGCCCGACTAGATGTAGTGGAAAGAAGAGATGTCAGTGTTAAAACAGCGGGATTAGAAGCAAGAAATTTGCCTTTACCACTTGCCAATTCTGCATCCACAGCTGATGATTCTATTCCGGCAGCTCAACCCCTTCAGATTACACCGCAATTTTCAAACAATGGAGGTATTAACGGTGTTCTTGGAGTTACTACCCGTTTTGCTGATGTTGCTGCACTTCCATCCACTTCTGGTATTACCCGCTCTTTCGAACCCGTTGAGCAACTAACTGCCGGACAAGTATGTGGCGCGATTTCGAATTCAGGTAACGCTACTAATGAAAGTAACTTGTTAAATATAGCAGCATGGATGCATAATACAGATGCTTTTTCATTTTCAACTGGCAATATTACTAACACGGATAATTCGAATGCTAAAGCGGCTACTATTTCTGAAAAGTTAAAACTTTTTGATAGTAAAGTTTTAAGACTCAAAAAACTTCAACTTGAATCAGCCTATTTCAGGCAATGTATACATGAGGGTTTGATACCGAAAGGGTTGAGAAACTCATTTACACCTTCAGGGTTATTGCATAATCAACAATTTTTCAGCGATCTAAAGGAATTGTTTCAAAATCAAGGAATACAACTGCTGGAGCTTATAATAAAGCATTATGAGCTTCAGGTTCAACAGTTAATAACTGAAATAGACTTATTGGATAAACAACTTAAGGATGACCAGAACTTCGCCAAGTTTAAGGTGGACTATGACCGGACATTAACCAGTATTGATGCAATGCTGGTTAAACTGAAACAAAATAAGACTAAAAAACTTGTGAGGGATAGACAAGCATATCGTGATGACAATGCTTATCCCAAGTTACGGTTTCCTGACCAAAAAGATGCACCTACAGGTCGTACAAATTGTCCAACTGACCTTGACGTAACTAATTGTAACTTACATGACATCAATGATGATTTTATGGAGGATGAGACTTTAAACAACACTGGGGTGGGCCCAAGGCGTAGCAATAGAATAAAAGGTCTTACCGCCAACAATCATAATGTTAATAATTCCTACAACAATAACAATAATTTTTTAGGCCAGCGCAACCAGCGACAACGTACGAACAGGAGAAAGAACTGGAATTAACTTCTAATGTTGGCGTAATAGATAAAGGTGAAACATTTACTGATCCTCCAGAGTACTTTACATCTCATTATGCCCCTAATATCATATGGAATCAGGATGGTGACTTTAAAATATATAACTTCACGGACCTTCACTTACCTGAAGAGCTCATTGAACTTTTAGCGTATGGGTATACATTTGTGCCTAGTACCTTTGGGGATGTTTCAAAATAATTGATTAATTTAAAATGTTTTGTTAGAAAACTTAATTTAAAGTTGTACTTTAACAATGATTGTGAAAATTCGGATTCTTTTCGCTCATTGAAACTTCCCAGTGTGTTTAACCCACCATTACATCCTTTATTGCATTTTTTTGAACAGGCTTGTGAGGTTGATTTGAGACATTTGTTTAATGATAGGTTAAAAACAAACTCAAACCACAAATTTAACACTACAAAGGTACAAATACAAATGCTCAATGACCTTTGCAACACACGTGTTAGACTTTTAAAACCCGATAAGGGGGGCGGCCTAGTACTACTGGATGAGTCAGATTACACAAGAAAAATGTATTCCATATTGGAGTCACCTGCGTATGCCGAAGCATCCTTTAATGAGATTCAAGGAGCACATAATAGGATGAGGGGGTACTTTCGAGATTTATTTCTCGAAGGCAAAATAGATTTGGACACCTACAATTTCATTGATATGACAATGCCAAAAACACCTGTTATGTTCGGCATACCAAAGGTACATAAAAATTTGGAAAATCCACCAATGAGGGCCTTAATAGATGGAAGGTCCTCAATGACTTATTCTTGTGCTATGTTAGTGGACAAATTATTGTCTAAATATACAGCACTTCTTCCAATGATTTGTAAAGACTCCTGGTCTTTCTTGGAGGCTATTGAAGTTCAACCCTTCAACAGTGAGGTTAATTTCCTCACTGTTGACGTGGTTGACTTATACACCTCGATTCCTCACCAGGAATGTCTTGAATGGATAGCCCTCCTACTGGGGGAATTAGGGGCCCCAAAAAATGATATAGATGTCACTATTGAAATCTTAGATATTGTACTTTCCTCCAATTATTTTTTGTTCGACAAAAAATATTTTTTACAGAAACAGGGAGTAGCCATGGGCTCTCCTTGTGGAGCATCAGTAGCTAACTTTTATATGAGTTACTGGGAAAAACACTTTCTTTTCTCTTCAACTGAGTTACGAACACATATTAGATTTTACACGAGATATCTTGATGATATCTTTATTCTATTTGAGGGTAATTGTTCTATGGCTGACACTTTTATGCATGCCATCAATAATACCTCAGAATTTCTGAAATTCACCTATAATTTTTCAACATCAAATATCGATTATTTGGATGTAAAATTATCGAAAGATTTACAATCTTGTGTGTTCACATCAAAAATTCATCGGAAACCAACGTACTGCAATTCATTCTTGCATTTTTCTAGTCATCACCCATTCAGACAGAAAAAAGCTGTCGTTAAAGGACAGTTTGTAAGAGCAGCAAGAATGTGCAGTACGATGGAATTTTTTCACGATGAATGTGAGTTATTAACTGACATGTTTTTGAAGAGAAAATACCCACTAAAACTCATAAAAGAAGTACTACACGAGGTGAAAGTTAAAAGATTTAATGGTCATTTTAAGCCTATTTTGTCTAATATAAACCTTGACAATTTTTCACACATTAATGATTCATTAACTAACATCAATGAAGATTCCCTGACCGCTGTCGACGTGACTGACCATAGAAAACTCAATTTTGATCCAACTCTCAGTTATGTCACTACTTTCAGTTTTGATTCAGGTGAAATTGTTGCACTTATTCGGAAGAATTGGGATTTTATTTTAAGTAACCCTTATCTTATTAAGAACTTTGGTTATTCTCCCAAATTTGTCTTTAAAAGAAACAGGAATTTAAAAGAACTATTGCAGAGGGACCTAACAAATAAATTTTATAATAAAAAATTGGGTATGTACCCATGTGGTTTTTGTAATAGATGTTACAAAACCAAATCTGGCCAAACATTCACAGTGAGGGGCAAGAAGTACACCATATCTAAGCCCCTCAACTGTGAAAGTAAATCTGTGGTCTATGTTGCTCTCTGTGACTGCTGTTCGTCTTTCTACATTGGAAAGACGGACCGCAGATTACGTGACCGTATGTATGAGCATATTTATGCAATAAATAGTCATAATGACAATAATGCTCTAGCTAAACACACACTAGACCATCTAGGGCATAACTTTTCTTTTATGGCAATTGACCAAGTAAAACCATCCATTAGAGGGGGCCCTACCACTCTTTTATTAGAAATCTTGGAATTAGAGTGGCAATTTAGAACGGACGCCTTCCATTTTCCTGGATTAAATGATAGTTGCAACATTCTACCTGTCCTAAAACTGAGAAGTTATTTACGTTGACCCATCAATGGATAAGCTGATTATGTTTAACATATATTTAATACATTGGTTAAATATATTAAATTTGTATGCTTACATTTTTATTAGTTTGTTCTGAGAGTTTATATTTATACTTATATTCATATTTGAACCGGAGATTCCCCTCATGTATCATTTGTTTGTGTATACATTTTATATATACATTTTATAGATAATTTTATTTCCAAGTATGATTTTTGTTTTAAATGAAAAATTGTCCTTTTAAGACTACTTCTTAAACAATGTTTCGAGCAATGGTTATTACCTGACATGATAGGATGAAGTACTTTACTGACATCATTGCATTTTACTGACATCACTTCCTTTATTGAATTGTATAAAAATTGTACTTTGACTTTTTTGAATGTTCTCTGATGAAGCCAAGCTTGTATGCAAGGCGAAAACGTTATTAAATAAACTAGCGTTCAGGACTTTTACATCTTGGTTGGCGTAGCAGCTTTACTACTGCTTTTTCCAGCTGGAGCAAGGTTTCCGTGGTTTTTTTTCGTTT
Organism: Protopterus annectens; assembly: GCF_019279795.1. NCBI lineage: Eukaryota > Metazoa > Chordata > Ceratodontiformes > Protopteridae > Protopterus > Protopterus annectens. Next base: position 9,308,582 of record NC_056742.1, read on the forward strand.
TTTACCCAGTTTGTTCTATTTATCGTCCTCTGTACAATGTGTGCTCTACTGTAACCCTTTTACATTTTTCTGTACTCTTAAGAAGATTGTAAACTTGTCTAACTTCCGTGGGGCTTTGCTCTGTAGGCCTCTACTAAAAAACAGCTTTTGCCATTCTGAATTTCCCAGTAAATAAATAAATAATGTCTGTGGAGGTAATGCCAGGTAAAATTCCACGATTGATTCAGAATGACTTTTATATACAGGAAGAGGGTAAATTAACAAGTTTTACAGATATAATGTGTGACTTGAATGCTATTTATGAATACATGTTGAAGGCTCTGATTAAAGTAATAGGAAGGTGCATCTGAGGAGTTTAAAGAAAAAGGTATTTTGTTAGTGTACCGAGAATTGTCAAATGAAACCCTCATGAGGTAGGCATGGTGATGTGATCTTTTTTTTTTTTTTTGGAAAGCAATTTCTTGCCCATTCTACACTGTGAGGATGCAGCTATGAGATTACTGTGCTCTTCAGTGTTGTCAGATCAGAGTCCTTTTTACTTAGTATGGTAATAGTGAGAAATATTGTCAAGTGACTTTTTTGCACCATCAATGAAAATTTCTTTAAAAAGGTCAAAGAAGTAACAGAGATAAATTAATCCCTTTTTAAAAAGGGATATTTTGTGAGTTTCAGTTCTATACTCTTTCCCTGAAACAGCCAGATTGTTATATTTTTTGCTTACAAATCTCAACTAGTTAGTGAAGCTGCTCTCAGTGATTATCAGGTTTTTTAGTGTTACAGGTTTACAGTCCCAGAAAGGGAAAAATAATGCACTTTTTTACAGTGGTGCAGAACAACCTAAATAAGTTTTGTGATCTTAATGGGTGATGAAAGTATCATGAGATTTTATTCAGCCTCAGCATTATGTGCAACAGAAAGCAGACTAGGAAAGAAGTGCTACTGAGTGGGGAAGATGTCCAAGTCTTGCTTGTTTAATATGTGAAAGTAGGCCCCAGGCCTTCTCTGAAAACAGGTTCTATTATAGGCCCCAGGCATCCTCTGAAAACAGGTTCTATTGACCCAGACGGACCATCCCGGTAAGCATATGTCAAATAAATAAATATATGTGGATCATCCTCCAAGATGGAAATACACTCTGAGGAAAGGAAATGTTGCATTTAGGTTGTAACTGTACTTTAAGTGTTGAAATTTGGTTATAGTTACCTGCATGATTGCATACTATCATATAAACTTAAGCACTGACGTATGTGCAACTGTGGGAGAGTCCAAGCATCAGCCATGTGTAGACACAAGCTCAGTGACTATTGTGGCGGGTTGTTATGTGTTTTGTGAAAATGTTGCTTTGTAACTGATATTGTGTGTTTTTACATAATAGTTGTCTTGTTTTAATAGTTCTTGTTGGCATCTTCCACCTCTACATATTGCCTTCACACTGTGCTTATCTACTGAGGCCAAATTTTATATGTTTTATTTATTTAACATTTTTAAACAGGTACTTGGACTAGTCTGAGGACCCTTTTCAGCTATGACCTGTGGCCAAAGCAAGATGCAAACATCAAAAGCTTACCAGTAAATTATAAGATACATTTAGGGAATATGTATAATACAAGAAGCAGACATTTACAAAAGCCTAAAACATAATATTTAGTGTAAAAGACATCTGTTAAAAAAGACTCAAACATAATACGGAGTGGCACAATTTGGGGAAATTTTTTTACAATAGCTTTTGCATAAGCACACAACAGCATGGACTGTGTCAAAATTAGTAATTAAACAAGCGGATGCATAGTCCAGAACTTACTTGTTTGTCAGAGCAGTGATGCTTCTCACTCTTGGCTAGAAACATTAGAGATTATGAGGAAGAAGTGGGTGAGAAATTACCAAGATATGAAGAAGAGGAAAACACAGGGATAATAAGAGCAGTAAAGGGGGTTAGTTCAAAGAGGCAGAAGGTATATCAAGTGCATACATTTGTTCAAGCAAGTGGGAATGAAGTGACTTCTTGAATGAGACAAGGTTATCTGCCAACATGATGGTTTTGGGTTGAGAGATCCAGAAAGTTAGAGCAAGTGTAAAGAAGGACCTGTCATGGATAGCAAGAGTAAAGAAAGGACTAGAAAGAAGGAATGATCTGGATTTTTTATGAGAGTAGCTGGAGGTTTTGATACACAATTTATTGACCAGAGAGGGAGCAGTATCCTTTGTTAAAAAGTTAGTATGTAAGTGTGTTAAAGCCCTATCACTAACTGGTGGTCATTTTCCTGTGGCGATTGTAATGCAATGGTGTTCAAATCTTCTGAAAATATTAACAAATCTGAAGATTTGATTTTCAGCTTTTTGTAGCTGGATGATATTGTGTGATGATCCCAAGTCTATAATGGGCAATCTGTATTCATGTCTCCTTCGAAGAACATTTATGACTGTGGCAAGATGATGAGATGTCTTATAAGAGAGCCTAAGTAGAGCCAAAACTTCCCGGATTTGAGTTTCAACATATTTATGAAAGGAGAGCTTTTGATCAAAACAGGGGTCTGAAGAGATTGGTTTAGGAGTGCTGCTAGATGAAACGGATACCTTGGGAAAGGTTCCCTTTCTTGGAAGGGTATAGAAGGGGAGGCAAAATCACACGTGGTAAGTAAGTTGTATGACATGCTCAATAGGCATAAATTATAAGAAGTCAGTGGAAAGGCCATGAAAAAGATGGGAATCTAATGTCATTGTTAGATTTTTTATGTATTAGTGGCACAGAAGTTTAAATAGTATAGCTAGGCTTAAGTTTGTTCCTCTGCTTTTGTACCATTACATGAGTTAGATGCGTAAATGGTACAGAACACCAAGACAATTGTTAACATGGTGGTTAGCATTGTTCATTGTTGGAGATGTGGTGCATGTGAAGCTGGAATTATCCATATCTTTTGGGTATGCCCCTCAATTATGAGGTTGTGGGATGCGTGTATGAAAGATTGGGAGCATATTTTTGGGAAAACGGCCCATCCACCTGGAACTTTTACTTGTTGAGGTAAAGAGGGGAAGAGTAGTGGGTGCATGCAATCTGAAAAAGGAGTTAGTCTTTATTTGGGAGGTTGGCTACAGCACTTGTTCAGAACTCATTGTAAGCCCTAAATAAGCTACAAATTACTGCAGCACTCAACTTTCCTTACTTGTCTAAAGGAAAACAGTTTTTAGTACTTAATAAATAAGTACCTAACCAGGCATGTCTAAGGGTTAGCTCCCGGTGTTTTCTCCTGTCTACCTGATGAATCTGGGCATCTTGGGGCAATGCAGCAATTACCTCATGTACACAGACAACCCTCTTCTCCTACCATCCAACACTACAACCTGTGAGAGATGCACTTATATAGCCAAACTGGAAGCAAAGCTCTCTTCACCCAAGACTGGACTAGACAGTCAAGAGGAGAAGGTAAACACTTGCACCACACCACACTCATCACATAGTCCCTCAAAACCTACACCACCAAAACACACACATAGAAAAGCAAAACACACACCTACATTCGAGGAGGCTCTCAATAAAAATCCGCCCAAGCAACAGGGACCTCCAAAGCAGAAACGCAAGCAACCCCCCCCAACACAACCCAAAAGACACATAGCCCACAAACTCAGTGTGCCACTCAACCACAACCGATGAGGCATAACAACGTACCCAACACTGTAGTCATAGGTGACTCTATAGTCAGGCACACTGATGTTCCACTCACCAGGCTAAACAAGGAGAAAGTTACTGTCAGCTGCCAGGATCTGCCACATAACACATGCACTCAGGTCACTCCACAACAAGTACAAATATGACTCTGTCATTGTTCATGTTGGTGTGAATGACCTGAGATATACCTCCCTGGACTACATGAAAAGAGACATGGAGGAGCTTTCCGATCTTGTAGCCCTGGCAGGTATGACTCTAACCCTGAGTAGCATCCTGCCATCACCCAGAATGTTACCACAGTACAAGGACAAAATGATTGACTTCAACAATTGGCTAAGCTTCTGGTGTCATTCTAAGGGGATCCAGTATCTGTCTGCCTAGGATGACATGATTGACAGACCACGATGCTTTGCCAGAGATGGCCTGCACCTGTTGCCCTTGGGATTCTGGATACTGGCTAAGGCTCTTGCCACCCCTATAGTGCATTTTTAGGCAAGGTTCAAATGACAAATTTACCACCGTAACAGGTACAAGCAAGCAAAATCTGAAGGTAATGCTACTCAATGCTAGAAGTCTAAACCTCAAAATGCACTCACTCGAGGCTCTCCTTAAAATGGAGAGCGTCGACATCTGTGCAGTGACAGAGACCTGGTTCAAGGCTCCAGAGAGCACCCCTCCATTACCAGGCTATAATTCATACCACACCCTTCGGCCACCTAACCTGGACCGAAATACTAAAGGCGGAGGCATGTCCATATTCATTAAGGATATCCACACCTCCAGGCTAGTTGCTCAGCATAATGCATCTGAGATTATCCAAGTGCAACTAACTCTGGGCAAGACCACAGTCCAAATTGTAGCTTGCTACAGATCCACCACCATGCCCCAGCATTCCCACTCCTCATTTCTTGATGCAGTGGAAAATATTAGGGTGCAACCTAACACCCTAATAATGAGCGATTTTCAACTACCCCACCATTAACTGGGAAAACTACTCAAGTACCAACTCTTTTGCTCAATGTTTTCTGGAATTCATAAATTCCAACACCTTGGATCAACTTATCCACACCTCCACCAGGGGCAGCAGTATCCTACACCTGGTCATTACTAACATGGGCAACCGGTGTTCCACACCAGAGGTCACGTCCTCATTGGTCAGATCCGACCATAAGCTAATCACCCTAGATATCTACATCCAGCCCCCACCCCACATTAGGGAAACCACCGTAAAAAATTTCTCCAAAGCCAACTTCACGCTTCTTAAGACAGAAGTGGCAAACTTCACAACATCTATGCAGACGGACAATAGAGGTAAGAGTGCTGAATCCTACACAAATGCAATTTGTAAGCACTTACACGAGTGCATGGATCGTGCAATCCCTAACAGAACCAAGATGCTATCCTCCAAAAAAAGGAAGCCAATTTGGTGGTCCCCTGCCATAAACAAACTCTACAACAGAAGAAAGAAACTGTTGCAAAAAAGAGTAAAATCCCATGATTGGAGGAACTCCCTGGTCAGCCTCCGTAAGAAGCTGAGATCCCTCATAAAATCCTCTAAAGCTAGTTTTGAAAACAAAATCACTACTGATTCTAAAGACAACCACAAAGCATTCTATAGCTATGTCAAGAATCTGTGGCAACACTCAGATCTGCTCTGAGTTACAGCACAATGGCACTAAATGTACAGAATCAACTGATGTTGCCAACATCCTGACAGATAGGTTCAGTGCTAACTTTACTCCCCCCCCCCTCACCCCCTAAAGGGCCCATCTCTATACTGGAAGAATGCAAAGTTCCTGTATTCACAGCTGCACAGGTAAAAACCACACTCTCCAAAGCCAAGAACACAGCATCCATGTGACCTGACAACATCCCAGGCTGTGTTCTACACAAACTACAGAATGAACTGGCACCCCACCTAAGTACCATGTTCAGTCATAGCCTTACCTCAGGCATTGTGCCCACTGAATGGCACACAGCGACAGTCATCCCACTCCACAAAGGGGAGCCACCACAGACCCCGGGAACTACCGCCCCATTAGCCTGACGAACCTGGTGTGTAAGGCTATGGAACGTACCATCATGGAACTTATAAACAATGACATTGGTAATCTCCAAACTCTGGACCCCACCCAGTTCGGGTTTGTAAAAGGCATATCATGTATTCTAAACCTGACTGACTTCTTTGAAGCAGTCACCAAAGCTCCAGATGAGGGTAAGGTGGTTCACACAGCCTATCTAGATCTCGCCAAGGCTTTTGACACCACCCCCCACTCTGGAATTATAGATAAACTCACTAAACTAGGTATAAATCCCTATGTCACAAGATGGGTTGCCAACTGGCTCACTGACAGAACCCATACTGTGAAAGTAGCAGACTCCAAATCTGACTTCAGACCAGTGACAAGTGGAGTACCACAGGGTTCAGTCCTGGGTCCTCTCCTGTTTGGTATCTACTTCTCTGAAGTACAGGCTAACACAGAAGGTCTTTGACTAACAAAGTTCGCAGATGACTGCAAACTAGGAGCCATAATCGAAACTCCTAACTATGTGGACATCCTACAAAAGGGCCTCACTGAGGCAGATGCTTGGTGTCAAAGCCATGGTCTCAGGCTCAATGCCAAAAAGTGCATTGTCATTCCTTTTGGTAAAAACTCTGTACCCATGAACTACCATGTAGGCGGTAGTCTACTTAACACTGAAAGTGTGATAAGAGACCTTGGGACATAGGTGGACAGTAGTCTCTCCTTTGATAATCACATCACCACAGTAGTCAGGAAATCCTACTCATCACAAAAGGTTTCTCATCCAGGAAAAAAAAAAGGTCATTGTTCTCTTCTACTCGTCACTCATTAGACCCATTATAGAATACAATGCCCGTTTTGGTATGTACCTCACAAGATGTCTACAACAACTGGAAAGGTCGCAGAAATACCTCACAAAGAGGATTACCGGCCTCAAACAAATGCCCTACGCAGACCTTCTCAAAAAACTCCAGCTTTACTCCATTGCATATGGCCTACTCAGGGGTGATCTCTGCCTAATATACAAAGATGTGTCAAACCCAGAGCTGTTGGACATACTCCACTTAAAGAAATCCCAGTCCCTCCGAGCTACACGTTCTAGGGACCTAAACCTTGTCACAACAGTAAACAGAACATGCTGGAGGGATAGATTCCTGTCCCGGAGACTTCCCATACTCTGGAACAAACTACCTATCTATAGCAAACAAAGCTCCTCATTAGCACTCTTCAAGAAAAATCTCGATGTTTGGATGGAGATAGGAAATTCACCTCGGGGATCACTTCTGTGGCTCTGCTCGACAGGGGCACAGGAAAATAATTTTCTTTGGTGGAGAAAGCCAGGGTACCTTTTTGGCTATGCTTATATAGGCCCCTAGGGCCAATAGCGTAGTACCTGCCTATGAACCTATGAACATAGCTGTATTGCCAAGAACTGAAGACAGACCCTAGCTTGAGCAGCAGCAGTAGTATTAGGATTAGTAATATGTCCTGTAATGAGGTCCTATGCCTCAATACAGTAGAGAAAAGAAGTTAAGGATACAGAAAGTTTGCAACAAATTCAGAATTTATTGTAATATATGTGATTAGGTTACCCTCAGCTAATATTTATACAGATGAGGTGCACTCCTTTTTTACTGACTCTCAGCAAAGTTTCTTTTATACTGGGTAGTTCTTTAATGATATCTTAGAGATTCTTTGAGAAGAGAAACAGATTTTTTTTTTTAATTCTACCTTGTGTACGTCTTTGAAAAATGTTGAATACTTTGCAATGTGTATAATTTCTGTTTTGTGTGATGTTTTCACAGTCTTAATAAAAAAAAGAACTATTAAAACAATAGGCCTAAATATCTTTGTTCAGACACGGGGGAGGAGAACTTGTATGGTTTTTGATGGTAACACTGTAAACTCAATTAAGTTTTCGGTGAGTGCATCAGGGAGCTTTTCTAAATGGCAACCAGTTGTTTGTTTATGTATTGGTTTATTTATTTACCTTTTTATTTATTTAATATTTGAGAGCCAGTTCCAGGTAGTTATGAAGTCAATCTTAAGTCATTTTTGCAGATAGGAAACAGACTTTTATTCCCTTTAAGCAGAACAATATCATCAAAGTAGTGGAAACAGTTGATAATAGGGAGATCCCAGGGAAGATTATTTAAAAAAAAAGTGAAAAAAGGCGTGCATGCAGCACAGAACCATGAGGAACAGTTCTTATTTTTAATGGTTTGCAATCTCCTTTCCCAATATTTTGCAATTTGTTTCTAGGTGTTTTACTTCATATTTCTTTGTTTTACATATACAGTGCTATACTTTCGACCATTTTAACACTATTGTCAGATGTCTTACAGCGTTTCTATATCCTTATGTCTACTTTTGTTTCAAAAACGTGTTCATCTTCAGTGGCATTAGTTTACAGCAGTTCTCTTATTAGTTTTCAGTGCATTTTTCTACCTGGACTGCCAGCTGCCAAGTATTGTAACATATTTGTGATTTGTATAATGATTTTAAAAAGATATTTCTGTCTTAGGGAGCCCATATTTGCAAAGAGCTTCTCCAAGGACTTGATTACTGTTTCTCCTTCTTTAATAATGTGTTTATATTAATGCTTATTGCTGAAACTGTTTGCCTATTGATTGAAGTATGCAGCTGTCAGGCTGTAAGTATACTTTTTAGTGTCATTGCTTTGTGTTTCCACTGGGCGACTGATTTATTTTCCCATTTTTACCGAAGTTTAAACCCCTCAAAGGGATAATGATGATGGTGGTTACCTAATTACACTGTGTTTTTTGATCAGCCTTCATAGATTCATAGATTAATACTAGGCTAGCTGCTCTTGTAAGTTATTTTTTAAGCCTAGCCAATTACCCCACATGAGAATCCAACCCTGCACTTTGTGTCTGTAAGGTAGACACCTTAACCATTATACCAACCTTCCACCCTCTTTAAGCGCAGTCAAGAATCATGAACTTTCAACAACAAACAACTCTAACAGTATCAGTAAGAAATGAAGTTTTGCAGTGGGGAAAGGTCTTTTACCCCTCAATCTATTGCTTCTGTATACAACTCTGAGACTATGGTGTTGCACGTAAAATGAGAAAGCCCTCAGTCTTTAAGCGCAGATTTTGATGTTCACACCACAGTGATCATGTAGTAAGTGTGTCAGTAAGTTGTGTTGAACAGAAGCTTGAGACCCAGTGAGTGATAAGATAGGAAACCACATAGCTTGTTTACAGCTTGGTAAGTCTCATAGTGGAACAACCAAGTAGTTTTAGTATTAATGGACTAGTGCAAGTTATGCTAATGAATACGGAATTGCAGCGACTAAACAAATCACTTAGTGCTTTTACAAGTGTGGGCTCCTTTGAGAATGAGCACAGTCTCTACAAAAATCACTTATGTGTAATCTTTTTCTTTGAACTATGTCAAAAACTTGCTGATAACTAAATAGGCGGAGGACATAGTTACACCTGTCTTTGCTGCTGACCTGGTAACCTAGTCATGCAGTCATCAAAATGTATGAAGCTTGTCAATATGTCCTCCCTAAGAATTTACGTAATCCTAACAGCGTATGGAACTTTCTGTAAAGTGCCTACTGATTATGTAGTTTACCACACTACTTAGGGAAGACTGATCATGTTTAACAGCAACAACTTAAAAAGGAGCACCTTTTACCTGGTCAGTCTTCATTCAATCTGTCTAGTATAAGGTTATGAAGAGTAACAACTTGGGGTACAGCTGAATGATCAGTTTTCTTATTCCCTTCCCAGGTATTAAACGGGGTGAAAATACTTCAATGTCTGCGTATGTGCCCTGGTGCAACTGGATGTAAAGTTAAAGCTCTAACATGTACCTTAAAGTTTAAGGTTTCTGTACTAAAGATAGTCTAAGCTGTGGCTGCTTGTTTTGTGTTGAATTTTTACTTTAGCCATGTCTGTGCATATATTAAGAGGTCATATACAGTTTTGGACTGTGGTGAATTACTCCAGAATTATTATGCTGTGCTTGACCTTATAATTTAGTATAAAGTCTGTCTTATAGATTTCCATTTCTGCAGCAAAGCTTTGAAAAGTTTGCTTTTCCCTTTTGTGTTTTATACTTGGACAACTCAAGTTTATTCGGTTTATGCGGTAAGCCAGGAGTACTGTCTACATTTTGTTTCACTGGTGTTTTTGTATCAGTGTGCCCCAATAAGCAAAATATCTCTTCCTTCAGAAGTGACTTGAGAATTCTGGTCGATCTTATGACCCGATCAGAGGCATGTAATGTACAAGGGGATACTGAGGGACTTGAACCCAGGACCGTATGATGAAACTTCCCAGCAAGTTATATTCTTAAAATCCTGAACTACACTGTTGGACAGTAGTAAAAATCTTACTTTTAAAAATACCTTACTCTTGCCACAGGTTTCTATCACTGAGTTTGCTATAGTTGGAATTTCTTTTTGAAAGTGTAAACCCAAGTCAGCAAAACAAAAAGTATAAATATTCTGTAGTGTAATGCAATACAGTTTACAAAATATGTAACATTACCCTTTGATATGCATACTGTTTACTCTTCAATACCCATTATTTAATATACTGCCATGTGCAAAACAGCAGACAATACAAACTTCAAGGGTGACCCCCCCATCCCCAGTCTCTTTGGATTATTTCCCATGGCATGAATGGCACAAGTGATAATGAAAATCTTTATTTTGACGATTAGAAGAATTCAGTTTCTGTTATCATCAGACTGTTGTTTCAAGGATGTTACAGTGGTTACTATGTTGTCGTGTAAGCAGCATTACTGTGGAGTTGCGTCTAATAGGTTTACTTAGCAACTCTATTGGCTAGGCAAGAGAGCGTGGCATGTAATGCCAAGCTTTTGTTTTTGGAGTGTGTTGACCTTCAAATTCAACACTTGTATATTCTCGGATAATTAGATATGAGCCATCTAGAAACAGCTGCAGTGCTGGAATGTTCTACATCAGAGCAGAGCAGAGGTTTGCATCTGTTTGGGGTGAGTGGGTTGTGGATTTGTTACTGTCTAGCAAAACAAACTTCTTTTCAGCAGACTCTAGTAACTTTTTTTTTTTTTTTTGGAAAACAAGGTCAGATGTATCACTTAAAGAACAGAAGTTTTTTAACTTTCCTGTAAGCAAAGTTAGATCCTGAGTTTTGCAGTTTGTGTAATGTTCCCTTACTGTTTCTAGGATTCTTAAGCTTGTTTATGTTACAATTCTGTATTTTCATTGCAGTATCGTAAACGAGTTTTTCAACAGAAAACATTTGAAATTTACATACAACACTGTTCGGTTAAAAAAATATCTATGTGACTGCATTCACACATTGCAGTATTCATAAGATGGATAGAAGAAGTCAAGATTTCCCAAGCCACAAACCAATGTTAATGGCTTATTTACTTAGGAGAAACATTTAGTCAGTGCTTCTTGTCAGGGTTCCTTTGTTCTTCATATTGTGTAAAGCAGGTAGGCTGAAGCACATGGAGGATAGTTTTCTTGAGGAAATAGTTATGTAGGAATCTTATCTTGACGTCTCACTGGTTACATATTTTTTCTGTGCCTTTTTTCTCCCATCTGCCTACTGTCCCTCATCCTTCCTGTATATCAGATTACCTATTCTTTCCATGTGAGTGGGAGCCAATCAGTGGAGCCCATCATCCTGGTAGCCATCATGGTTTCCCTTGTGACCTTCCCCGGAGCAGCCTGAGTAAGTGTAAGCCCCCAGAGGGGCCTCCACTCATACCCAGTGCATACTGTAGACCTGCTGGTTGGTTAGAACTTCCTTAATGTTGCTCATGCTACATGCTGCACTTGCTAAAATATCTAGCTTCCAGCAGGTATCAGTGTTGCAGCAGATGAAGCTAATGCCCCCCCCGTCCAGGATTTTGAGCCAGTACTTGTTGTGCACTTGCCTTATCTTAATAGTGTCCAGGTTAATGTTTGATCCCAGGACATCTGGGTTTATCCGTCTGAACCACACAGCCAGCCTCATTCTAATTTTATATCCTTATTTTAGCCATTCCGCTATTCTCTTTTTCCACCAGCAGTGTAGTCGTCGGGTCGACATAGAGTTTATCATTCTCACATGAAGCAAACCGGAGTTACTGATGCTTTTTATACATGGGTCGTGGCTAGACAACAGGGGTTCATGTAAAAGACCTAGTACCTGAGGGGCAGGCTGGAATGGATAAACACTGAGTAGCTCATGGCCATTTTACATCTCCTGTCTCTGGAGGAGTGTGAACATTCACTGATGGAGACCAAAGTGCTAGAATCCAGTACACAGAATGTTGGCCTAGCCTGTGTGAGAAAAGTCCTATGAAGGATTGTGATAAGGGTGGTGATGTATCTGTTGGTGAGGAGTCAAACAGATTTTTGCATACATTTCCTGTTCAACTCAGAAGAGCAGTCGAGGAAATACAAACAAAACTCAAAAAAAATATCCTCACCTTGTAAGGGTGTCTGATACCCGATGGACAACTCTTGATATGGTACATGGGAGGTAATTCCAGATGAAATGGCCGCTTCCTCTACTTGGGTGATGTAGGGTGCTATACCATGCAGGACATGACAAGTAACAAATGATCAGTGTTGACAGAAATTAGTAAAAGAACTGCTAGAAGCTATCCATTTCCAGATACCAGATAACAGACTACATTAAGTTACATATTTTATTCCTCCTAGAATTTGTCTTCACAGAAATGATATCAATTGTTTTCAACAACAAAACTGGGGGAAGTGTACAGCCTACAGAAACTGCTGTCAGGTTTCACAATTTGTTATAGTTTGCTGAAGTATCCCCAATAATGTGCTTTAAATACTGGAAATGTACAGCTCCTTCAAGATGAAAGTTGCAAAGAATTGCTGTGTTGTGTGCTGTAAAGTCATGTTTTAAGTGTCCCCTAGCATCTTGCATGCTATGCAGTCTGAAGCTAAAGTGCAACACCAGGAAAACATCAGTTTGGGACAAGAATGTGATGTAAAAGAACATGAGCAAAGAGTGTATAAATATTTGGGAATTGATGAAGGACCAACAATAAAACAAGAATAAGTGAGAGTAAAACTTAGTAAGGAATACTTTAGAAGACTTAAATTAATCCTCAAAACAGCACTGACATCGAGGAACACAATCCAAGCTATAAACCAGTTTGTTCTTCCTGTCCTAAATTACAGTTTTGGAGTTATTGACTGGCCCTAAAACATGTTGGATAGATTAGATAGGAAAACAAGAAGGATGCTTCGTGTTCACGAAATGATTTATAAAATTCAGTGTATACCACGATTATATATTCCCTGTTCAGAAGGAGGGATGGGCCTCTTTGAAATTGATTATATGTATAGATCTGCAATTGTGGGACTCTACACATATATTCTGACCTCTCACAAGACCCAAATGCAGGGGCGGCCCGTGCTATTGGACTGCCGGACTGCAGCCCCCTCAGAACAAAAAAGAAATAAAAATATAAAAAAAATTTTTTTAAATTTCACAGACTTCGCGCATGCGCAGTAGTCCCGACTACTGCGCATGCTCCAGGCAGTCCCCATAGGGAAACACAAGGAGACGTCTGTGCACTTTTAAAGTGCACAGACTCGCTGGGATAATGTATCGGGGCCAGACTGCAACAGCAGCAGTCGGGAATAACAGAACAGTCTCGTCGGGAAGTTTGATTTCAGGGATCTCACAGGTCTTCGGAGTATTGTGCGGGCAGGATGTACGTTAGCTGGATATTATGGAGAACGGACAGGTAAGTGTATGGTGCTTTTTACTTTTACAATGTATGGTACTTGCTGCTTTTATACTTTGTGTGTGTATGGTACTTGCTGCTTTTATACTTTGTGTGTGTATGGTACTTGCTGCTTTTATACTTTGTGTGTGTATGGTACTTGCTGCTTTTATACTTTGTGTGTGTATGATACTTGCTGCTTTTATACTTTGTGTGTGCATGGTACCTGCTGCTTTTATATTTTGTGTGTGTATGGTACCTGCTGCTTATTGTGTATGGTACTTGCTGCTTTTAGACTGTGTGTGGGTGTGTACTTGCTGCTTTTAGACTGTGTACTTGCTGCTGCTTTTATCCAGTGTGTGTGTACTTGCTGCTGCTTTTATACGGTGTGTGTGTACTTGCTGCTGCTTTTATACGGTGTGTGTGTACTTGCTGCTGCTTTTATACGGTGTGTGTGTACTTGCTGCTTTTAGACTGTGTGTGGGTGTGTACTTGCTGCTTTTAGACTGTGTGTGGGTGTGTACTTGCTGCTTTTAGACTGTGTGTGGGTGTGTACTTGCTGCTGCTTTTAGACTGTGTGTGGGTGTGTACTTGCTGCTTTGGGTGTGTACTTGCTGTCGTGTGTGTGTGTGTGTGTGTGTGTGTGTGTGTGTGTGTGTGTGTGTGTGTGTGTGTGTGTGTGAAAATGCCCCAGGTGCTCATGGTGGTGTGGTAGGGAATACCTTAGGTTTGAACCCTGTACCCTGTATGCAGGTGTTAAAGACTTGAGTTCCCTACCCACCACCATTTGTAAAAAAAATGCAGATTTTTGCCTCATATTTGATCTTATCTGTTCCTCATAATGTCTGTGGTTTGTAAATGTTGCAATGCTTGATATTTGATGGTGTAGTAGTAGCATTGTTGCCTCACAGTTGCAGGTTCTCAGGTTTGATTCTTGGCTGGGGTTCCTTCTTTGTGGGGTCTGTTATCTTCTCTCTGTGGGGTTGCTTTTATTTGATGGTGCACTGGTAGCATTGTTGCCTCACAGTTGCATGTTCTCAGGTTTGATTCTTGGCTGGGATTCCTACTTTGTGGGGTCTGTTATCTTCTCCCTGTGTTTGTGTGGGTTTGCTTTTATTTGATGTTGCACTGGTAGCATTGTTGCCTCACAGCTGCAGGTTCTCAGGTTTGATTCTTGGCTGGGGTTCCTTCTTTGTGGGGTCTGTTATATTCTCTCTGTGTTTGTATGGGTTTGTTTTTATTTGATGGTGCACTGGTAGCATTGTTGCCTCACAGCTGCAGGTTCTCAGGTTTGATTCTTGGCTGGGGTTCCTTCTTTGTGGGGTCTGTATCTTCTCCCTGTGTTTGTGTGGGTTTGCTTTTGTGTCCTCCCATGTTACAAAGACATGTCTGCATTATTTCTTCCTGGGCCTCTGCTGAAAATTGTTTTTTTGTTCCAAGTCAGACTGTCCTGATTAACAAATGTTAAATAAAATTGACAGGCATTTGAATTTCAGACTTCAGGTTTCTGAATGTTTAATTCCTTGCATATTTGATGGTGCAGTGGTAGTATTGTTGCCTCACAGCTATAGGTTTTCTGGTTTGATTCTTGGTTGGGGTGGCTTCTGTGTGGAGCCTGCATCTCCTCCCTGTGTTTGTGTGGATTTGCTCTGGTGCCCTGCCATTTTACAAAGACATGTCTGCAGTATTAATCCCTGCATCTCTGCTGAAAATTGTTTTTGTTCTGTCTGCAGTAAAATTGACATGCATTTGAATTTCAGACTTCAGGTTTCTGAATGTTTAATTTCTTGCGTATTTGATGGTGCAGTGGTAGTATTATTGCCTCACAGCTATAGGTTTTCTGGTTTGATTCTTGGTTGGGGTGGCTTCTGTGTGGAGTCTGCATCTCTTCCCTGTGTTTATGTGGATTTGCTCTGGTGCCCTGCCATTTTACAAAGACGTGTCTGCAGTATTAATCCCTGCGTCTCTGCTGAAAATTGTTTTTGTTCTGTCCGCAGTAAAATTGACAGGCATTTGAATTTCAGACATCAGGTTTCTGAATGTTTAATTCCTTACATATTTGATGGTGCAGTGGTAGTATTGTTGCCTCACAGCTATAGGTTTTCTGGTTTGATTCTTGGTTGGGGTGGCTTCTGTGTGGAGTCTGCATCTCCTCCCTGTGTTTGTGTGGATTTGCTCTGGTGCCCTGCCATTTTACAAAGACGTGTCTGCAGTATTAATCCCTGCGCCTCTGCTGAAAATTGTTTTTGTTCTGTCCGCAGTAAAATTGACAGGCATTTGAATTTCAGACTTCAGGTTTCTGAATGTTTAATTCCTTGCATATTTGATGGTGCAGTGGTAGTATTGTCGCCTCACAGCTGTAGGTTTTCTGGTTTGATTCTTGGTTGGGGTGGCTTCTGTGTGGAGTCTGCATCTCCTTCCTGTGTTTGTGTGGATTTGCTCTGGTGCCCTGCCATTTTACAAAGACGTGTCTGCAGTATTAATCCCTGCGTCTCCGCTGAAAATTGTTTTTGTTCTGTCAGCAGTAAAATTGACCGGCATTTGAATTTCAAACTTCATGTTCTTCAGAATACATAGTAGCACAACCTTTTTTTCTAGCAATTTTCTAAGTTTATAAGATGAATATTTTAAATTTGTCCCTATTTTTGGGACTGTATTCCCCATTATTGGCTTCGTCCAGGTTTTGTGCTAAGGTTGACAGCTATGGCAAGAACTGAATTCACTGAATATGTTTGAGGGCTGTATTCCCTCATTACTGGGTTTGTCCAGGTGTTTTGTACTAAGAGTTTGACAGCTATGGTGAGAACTGAATTCACTAAATGATAGCCATTTAAGTTTCAGTCTTCCTCTCTTTTACAAAGCAGCTGATGTGGCGTAGTGGTATGTTACTCGACTGTTTTTTGCTCAGGGACCTTGGCAGTAAAATGTATGGTGGCAACACAACATTTTATTCTAGCAACTTTCCAAGATTATACAAGCAATGTTTAATGTGTCCCTGGTTTTTGGGCTTTTGACCCCCCCCCCAATACATTTTGGCTTTTTCCAGTTT
This sequence comes from Protopterus annectens, assembly GCF_019279795.1. Lineage (NCBI taxonomy): Eukaryota > Metazoa > Chordata > Ceratodontiformes > Protopteridae > Protopterus > Protopterus annectens. The sequence goes on from NC_056742.1 coordinate 9,325,041, forward strand.
TCTTGAGCTGTGAAGTTGAGGTGCAGTTGAGTATTGAGTAGATTTTACAAGGAGCTAAGAGCTGCATGGGAATAGAAGTTTAGTGCTTGGCCTAGTTAATACTATAGCACAACAGGTTGTGTACTTGCTTTTGATGCAGAAGGCTGTGGGTTCTACTCCCACAAGGGGTGGATGCTGCCGTACTGAGAACGTTCTCCTTGGTGAAGATACTAACTATGAGTCTGTTATCAGTTTGCCATCCATTTCCTCTTGCAATATTATTACTAGCTTATCATTTTTTAATGTAATATAGGCAATTTATTCCTGAGGGGCAACAGACACTTTATGTTTCAATGAAACCATGAAATATAAAGGTGATTGCTAGCAGCAACCGCTTCATTAGTTACAGATTTCTTTTATGTGGAATTATTTAGATGACTTACTTCAGAGATTGTGCATATTTACTGATAATGGACTGTAGATTTGTGCATATTTACTGATAAAGGTGGACTGTAGAATTGTGCCTATTTACTGATAATGGTGGACTGTAGAATTGTGCATATTTACTAATAATGGTGGACTGTGGAATTGTGCATATTTACTAATAATGGTGGACTGTAGAATTGTGTATATTTACTAATAATGGTGGACTGTGGAAGTCTGAGTAGACTTTTTTATGATAAATGTTCTCAACTGGGCAGTTTTGCCATTATGGGTGCATATGGTTTGTTTCATTACCTACTGGAAAAATGTTCAAAACAAATTTAAAACACCCTCTAATAAGTGTAATGTATTGTACAAGGAATATAATTTTAGTACAATGAGGAAGGTGTATCAAAGAGCACATGTATGTTTCATATGCAAGGGGCCTATGATTTGAAAACAGCCCAAAATTAATCTTTATCTGCCACTGGCAAAATGTATTTTCTTTGAATGTGGGTTTCAATGCTGTTTCAGTGAATGTGAATTTCAAGGGCAGAGAAGTTTTAATGCTAAGTTTTCATTGTGAGACTGCATTGCTTTGTTTAACAGATGACTTAGTGTTTGTGCTGTAAAATACAAAATAAAACTTTCAAATGAAGTCCAACTCATCATAGAAGTAAAGCAGTATGCACATTAGTGTTTATGGTAAATGGAGTGAAATAGCCAAGTAATGGTTCATTGGAATGGCTGCAGAGGCTCCATTCAACCATGATTTTGTCAGGGGGGAAGGGCAGCAAACTCAGACAGGCCCAGCTGAACTATACCTCCCAACTGTCCAGATTTTCAAAGAATGGATAGATTTTTGCTTCTTATTTTTGGTTTGTTCTTCATAAAATTTGTAGTTTTCTGGCAAATCATTTAGGAATTAAGTCACTAAATAATAAGTTTCAGACTTCATAACCTTTCGAAAAATACATGTTAAAGTAAGAGCTGTTCTATCAACTGTCTCAATTTATACAAGAGCAATTTTTAGTACTGTTTATATGTGCCCCCAATATATTTGGCCTTGTTCAGATTTACTGCATTAACAGGTTGAGAGGTACATGCAAATAAATTGCTTTATAGAATTAGGCATAGCCAACCTCTCAACTGTCCCCAATTTTTGGCTCAAAATGTTGCTCTTCCGCCGAATAATCCCTCCGCAAAATAGCAATTTTGGAAGAAAACATGGAGGGTTTACAATTAAGAAATAACTGTAATAATCAAAGTTATAGATTACTTGAAATGCATGTAGATTCTTTTATTTTGTCAGCTGCTCAAGGTAGCAGTACTAATATTAAAGTGTCCCTTCTTTGACAGGTAGCAGCTGTATTGTGTGTCTATTTTATATTTTTGCATCACATTTTTGGTCCATTTTTCATAAAGTTGTGTTTTTTGGCAAATTAGTGACAAATCACTATAGACTGAAGTTAGAAAATGACAGACATTTGAGTTTCAGATTTTTTATACCCTTCAGAAAATTCATACTAATGCAAGACCTATTCTATTATCTTTCTAAGTTTATTAGAGCAATATTTAAAAATTGTCCTTATTTTTGGGCCTTTGTCCCACTTCTGTGTATGGCTTTGTCCAGATTTATTGCTCTTGAGGTTGAGAGGTATGACAAATGTGTCAGGGCCATCACAGTCAGCCAGAGAGATTTCAAATTGTGACATGCTTGTTGCACCCCACTCCCCCATGTAGTGGCTCTGGATGTGTCCAAGCAAGGCGAGGAGTAGTTGTATCTACCTTGGATGGGGAGGACACACTGCATAAGTACTACAGTGGCTTTTCATCTGTCCTTGATTTTGCAGAATGGTCTGGTTTCTGTCATATTTTTGTACTGTTGATTTATGCTTATTACTCAGTTTTATGCTTATTACTCAAAGTGCCTGTTGCTCTGTGTTTAAGTAGCAATGCTTTAATGACCATAAGGTAAGCTTGTCTGAGATCGTAAGATGCAAGTAAGCTTTAATAAGCATACTGTTAAAGAATTGCCAACATTGAAAGCCTTTCTGTTGTTGCCATGCAGAGAATACTTGACTAGATAATGTATAAGCCTTGGGTATTAAAGGACAGGATTCCATTATTTTAAAAAGCTCATTACACTTGTTGGAGACTTCCAGTCATCTCTACAGACTTTACCCGTAAACTAATCAGAATGCCAATCATGTGTGGTCCATAACCTGTACTGTAATCCTTTAAGCAATGTATCTTGAGCTTGTTTCTTGTTTGCTTTTCATTTTTTACTTTTATCATGTTTTCCCCATGGAACAAGTTGTCAGACAGCAGGTCTTTTTTGGATAAGAAACATTTTTACAAGTGGGGGCATCACATAGATTTCTACTTTCAGCATGTTACTTGGTACTTTAATAAAGCTGAATATATTATAATTAGAACTGCAGTACAAGGAGAAGTGGTTTGAGTTGAGTGCTTCTGGTTTTTCTTATACTTGATTTTGACTGGCATTCCAGTAATGTATTTAAAAAGTAATTTATTTTTTCATGCCTCACAACCTTTTGTTTCCATCTAGATATTAAGTAAGCTGTCATGCAGCCAATGCATTGAAATATTTTTATTCTTCTACACTTATTTTTGTCTTGATTGGACTTTCATAATGATGGTTTGCCACCCAGGGCAGCGTATTTAATTTAAGTTAGTTTTTTGTGGTTTTGTGCATAGCTCCTCCCCTTTCTGGTTGACCACACCCCCTTGACCCCACCCATTCAGCTGTCTCCTGCAGCCCCCCTGTGATTTGAAGTCACCAGCCGCCACTGCCCAAACGTAGTGAAAGTTTTGAAACAGGAGAATAAATCTAAGATAACTTTTCTACTTAATCTAGCAGAAGCTTATCGGCATCAAGCAGGAGTGGAAATCAAACCCGAAGGAGATAAAAATCAGGTAGCAACTGAATGTGTCGAATGACAAAAGAAAGAATATAAGGTGAAGGATCAGATGAGAAGGCAAGAAATGTGGAAAACGCATAAATATAGTTGCAAGTATAAAAAACGTCTGGAAGAACCTCATGTTGATCAGGAACAAACACAGGAATGGTTAAGGAGAGGCGAATTCAAACCAAGAGATGAAAGGTTAATTTTGGCAGCCCAAGATAGTGGGCTGCGTACCTGTTGGTTTATAAAGTCCATTGAACATGTGGGAGAAACAGACAAATGTAGGTTCTGTAAAACCGAATTGGGAACAATTGCACACGTCGTTGCTGGTTGCGACATACTAATGTCAGAAGGACTGTATACCGAAAGGCATAATAATGTGGAGAGACTGTTTCACTGAGGATTGTGTAAACATTATGGCATTGAAGTGGTCAAAAACCACTGGAAACATGAGCCACAAAGCATCATAGAAAATGAAGACGTCTACATCACATGGGATCATCTATAACAGTTCAAAAGATAGATGCTAGAAAACCGGATATAGTGGTCCAAGAAAAGAAGACAAGAGTAGCATTGATCATTGAAATTACCACACCCGGTGACTACAGTGTCTTGCGTACAGAGGAACACAAAGTCGTAAAGTATCAGGATCTGCAGGCAGAAACGAGAGCAATGTGGAAGAAGATACCCAGACAGTTCCAATAGTAGTAGGAGCAACGGGTCTTATAAAAAAGAATTTACAATTGTATTTAGATATGTTACCAGTACATGTAACTCCATATGAACTGCAGAAGGAGTCATTACTGGGCACGTTGCGGGTGCTGCGAAGAGACCTACTGGCTGACATCAAAGATTGAAACAATACTAATTTCATGAACTTTAATTATACTTTGACTTAGGAATGAGGTTCATTCCTGTCATGGTATTAGAAACCCAAAAGACTTGGGAGAAATTAAAAAAAGTCTGAAGCTATACTGTATTGCTCTGATGGTTTAATTTCTCAAAGACTTTTGGGTTTCTAATACAATGATGGGAATGGAGCCCATTTCTAAGTCAATGTTTGATTGAAATGATACTAATTTCACAAACTTTAATCTTTGATGTTAGCAAAAAGTGCTGTTTGCAGCACCCACAACGTGTCCAGAATCAACTTCTTCTGCAATTCATATGGACTTGCATATATGGGTAGCATATCTAAATAAGACTGTAAATTCATTTTTATGAGACCCATATCTCCTACTACTACTACTGGAACTGTCTGGGCACTCATCTTCCTCAATGCCTTCATTATTTTCTGCAAATCTTGTTTTTTTATGGCTTTGTGTGTCTGTTGTATGTAAGACCATATAACCATTGGGCGTAGCAATTTCAATGATCAGTGCTACTTTTGTCTTCTTTTCATAGGTAGGTACTAGGCTGTCGGCCCAAGGGCCTACGTAAGCCTAGCCAGCAAGGTACCATAGCTTACGCCACCCAAGAAAGTTATTTTCCTGTGCCACTGTCCAGCAGAGACGCAGAAGTGATCCCCGGGGGTGTATTTTCTATTTCCCATCCACTCATCAAGATTTTTCTTGAAGAGTGCTAATGAAGAACTTTGCTTGACATAGATGGGTAGCTTGTTCGAGAGTATAGAAAGTCTCTGGGACAGGAATCTATCCCTCCAGCGTGTCCTCTTTATTGTGGTGACAAGGTTTAGGTCCCTAGAGCATGTAGCTCGGAGGGACTGGGATTTCTTTAGGTGTAGCATGTCCAACAGCTCTGGGTTTTCTTTATATGTTAGGCATAGATCACCTTGGAGTAGGCGATATGCTATGGAGTAAAGCTGGAGTTATTTGAGGTGGTCAGTGTAGGGCATTTGTTTGAGGCCAGTAATCCTCTTTGTGAGGTACTTCTGTGGCCTTTCCAGCTGCTGCAGAAGTCTTGTGAGGTACATTCCAAAAGGGGTATTGTACTCTATAATGGGTCTAATGAGTGACAAGTAGAGGGGAACAATTACCTCTTTTTTCCTGGAGGAGAACTCTTTTATGATGAGCTGTGCCACGTAGAAGGACTTCCTGACTACTGTGGCGATGTGACTATCAAAGGAGAGACTACTGTCCACCTGGGTCCCGAGGTCTCTTATCACGCATTTGGTGTTAAGTAGATTGCTGCCTATGTGGTAGTTCATGGGTACAGAGTTTTTACCAAAGGGGATGACACTGCACTTTTTGGCACTGAGCTTCAGTGAATAATGTATGTAGTTATCTCACTTCTTTCTGAACTGGTGGTAATGTATTATTCTTTCCAGTTCATTTTTCAGAACCTGCATTTGTCTGTTTCTCAATGGACTTAGTAAATCAACTTGTACATAGTCCACTATCCTGGGCCGCTAATATTATCCTTTCCTCTTTTGGTTTAGATTCACGTATCCTTAACCATTTCTGCTTCAGACTCTGATCAACATGAGGTTGCGTGAGTTTTCTGTAGTTGCAAATATATTAATGCCTTTTCTACATTTCTTGCCTTCTCATCTGATCCTTCTTCTTACATTCCTTTTTTTGTTTGTTTTTTTGGCTCATTCAGTTGCTGCCTGATTTTTGTCTACTTCTGGTTTGGTTTCTTTTCCCGCTTGACACTGATATGCTTCTGCTAAACTAAGTCAGGAAGTCATCTTAGATTTGCTCTCTTCATGTTTAAAAACATTCACTATGTTTGGATCTGGTGAGATCACCAGATATGTATGCAGCCCTATGATTGCAGATCTATGCATGTAATCAATTTCATGGAGGCTCATACCTCCATGAGAACAAGGAATATATAATCTTGGTATACATTGATCTTTATGGATAATTTGTTAAATGTTAAGCATTTTTCTTGTTTTCCTTTCCAGCTGATCCAATAGCTTTTGGAGCCAGCCAGTCACCACAAAACTGTAAGTTAGAACAGGAAGAGCAAATTGGTTTATAGCTTTGACTTTGTTCCTAGATGTCAGGGCTGTTTTTTCAGTATTAAGTTTAGTCTTCTAAAATATTCCTTAGAGTTTTATTTAAATTCTTCATGTTTTTTTGTTGATCTTTCATCAATTCCCAGATATTTATACACTCACTGCTGCTCAAGTTCCTTTATATCACATTACTGTCCCAGACTGATGCCGCAGCTTTCCTGCTCTAAATGTTGCTTTTGCACATTTATCAAGGCCAATTGCCACTCATATCATTCTGAGAAAGTTTTGACCACTTCCAGTTGTGCTTTCAGCTCCCGAATTGATGAACTATGCAGTTTTAAATCCGCCACAAAAAGGAGATGAGAAGCCTTTACACATTGTTGTTGTCTGGGAGCCACATTGTAACCATGACCTAGTTAAGTAGACAGCTTAATGGGTTAAGGGCAAGACAAAATAACAGTGGTGATAGAGTCATCAGAGGCATCTGGGCCTGGGGTTTTCCAGTTAGGAGCTTTTCTTAATTTTGTTTTAGTTTCACTGGCCATTAGTTGATCCCATTTCATATCCTTACATTTGAGCTTCTTACTATTTCTTTTACTTTATCCATTCAGCAGCTGTGTTATGTTCCACAGGGTTTTCATAAATGTTTCCCCAAAATGTGTCTATTTCTTCTTTTTTGATGAGGTTTGTATTCCTTTTGCTTTGTTTCTCAATTCTGTATAAAACTTTTTTGGGTCATCGGTGAATTGCTTGTTTTGTACTTTTCCTTTATATTTATCTGCATACCTTCTAAGTTTTTTCTGCCTGTGCTGATATCTTCAATTTATTATTTGCAGTATTGTATGATAAACATTGGTCTGTTCTAATACCGTGCACTGCTTTTATTGCTTCCATCTTTCTAAGTGTTTTTGCTGATCTGTTCCCTCTTCTATACTTTTCTAACAATGACACTTGCTGTCTTATTTGCTTTATAGATTTCATCATTTGATGCATCCATGATGGCATTTGCTTTCTTCCCTTTATTGCCCTGTAGTTTTGTGGTAAGACTGATGTAACACGTGAATTTCTGTTAGTTGTCTTGATTACATTGTTCATTCGTTTTATTAGACTTCTAACATTTTGGATCTTATTGATTTTCTGTAATCTATTTCTTTTGTCAGAATTAATTTATCTGTCAATGTCTATTAAGTCAAGCAACTCTTCTCTTAGATCTTTTTTCTTCTAAACTAAGGGCAGGCTCTTTATTCTCCATTTCATGCTGGCACTCTGCAGAAAGTTCCAGAACATCTTCATGTGGCATATCCTCTTCAGCTTCATCTTGTGTTATCCATTATGCTTTCATATGAGCTCACTGCCTATCACTCTGCATCAGAGATGCCACCATTTTCTGCTCCTTCCCTTGCTGTGTAACTCCAACTGAACTATTCTACCGATTTCCTGCTGAAGACTCCAAAGTATCTTCATATAGCAACTAATGCGATGCTCCCCATTACACCAGTTTCTCATTTATTTGGGGACTCATTCTTGTAGCATACTGTGATGTTACCAGAGTTGGATTTTCTACACTAAATCCTTCACTTTACAGGTAATCCATAACTTCAGTTTAAATTTCTTTAACTTCTTCATTACTAATCCTCTTTTCTACTTCCCCCCTTTCTTTTCTTTTCTTTTTTTTTGTGTTGTAAAATTTTCCATATGTAGATGCCTTTGCCTGTATTTCTTTTCAAATATCTTTGTTGCTGCCTTTTTGTTTTCATTAGTTTTGCTTTCTACTTTGCATAAGTATTGCACCGTATTAAATCTCTTTTTCTTTCCCGTGTTCAGATTTCTCCTTCAGATATCTCTTGCTCCTCCTGTTTCTTACTTTGGGAACAATAACTTTAACTGTTCCTTCCTTTGTTGATGTCATATCTTTAATGTTTAAAATCTTAACCAAATTTGCCATAGGTTTCCCTCCCTGAGGCAAGCATCTTTTAATTACTTGGCTGCAGTCACCATCTTCAGAAGTCTGAATTCAAGAAAGTAAAATCTGCTTTTGACCTTTTCTCCATCTAAATACAACAAACTGACAGGGGAGTGTGACAATTTTAGTTTTTCTGATGATGACCCATGATAAAGCTTTTGTACATCTTAAGTAAATAGGGTGACGATGTACAGCCTTGTTGAACTTCTTTCTCACTCCTGAATAAGTCATTTTTTCTGTGCTCATTTCTACTTACTGATGTTCATCGTGCATACAGCTGCAGTCATTACAGATGGGTTATCCTGCCATCAGGCAGGTCCTCGGTCGGCTGAATTCTAAAGTCTAGGTCTGGCGTCGGTTGTCGTCGCTTCTTCCCTGACGTCAGTGCGGCAGGGGTATAAAAGAGGCAGTTGACGCCATTTTCTTCAGTCTTTCTTGCCGTGCGGTGCCCGAAGCAGAAGCAGTTCGCAAGTGCCGGTCGGCCAGCTCCTGAGATTTACGAACAGTATTTCAGCCGAAGTCTTCTTTAAAGCTAAGTACCCTGTTGGGGAAACTTTTCTTGCCTCAGACCGATGTCAGACAAAGTTAATAATTGCATTTCTTGTGGGAAGCAAATACCGCATAAGGATTTTCACTCTTTCTGTATACCTTGCTTAGGACCAGACCACGACGTCTCGGCCTGCCGTTTTTGTGCTAGGTTCAACAAGCGCACTATTAAGCGCCTGGCGGAGTTCGCCCTTCATTATTTTGGCAAAAAATTTAATTATATCATGTCGTCAGATACACCAACGCCAGTTTTAGGGAAAAGACACAAAGACAAGGACCGACATCCGAGGTCCGCACCGAGTACTGAGACCACGCTTATGCCGACTACTGGTTCTCCGGTTCTCAGCGAGGCGCCTACTCAGCCCCTGACTACCGATGAAACTATTTTACCGGTGTCTTCAGTACCCGAGGTCGCAGGCTCCTCGGTCTCCATTCCCACTGCAGATACCGACGCGATTCTTGGCGGGGAAACCGAAAATTTAGTGAGGCCTGCCATTTCTGAAGGCGTCTTCAGGCCTACCACCTTCTCTATTAAAGCCTTCACTAAATATAAAGTTACCATCAAAACTAAAAACAGGGCCCTCAGACCTCCACTCAAGGCCCCATGCCTAAAAAACAGATGCTTAAAATGGCTGAGGATTTGATAACTCTCATCAGGGGTTCTCAACCCCCCTCTGACAAAAGACCCAGATTGGAGGAAGACTACCCTTCAGACCAGGCTTCTATTACCTCAGACCATTCTGAGGACCAGGATTATGCCTATTCCCCTTTTGAAGACTCTGATGCTGATGAGTCTATTCCCTCAGTCTCCCCCCCTGAGGACTACTCTTTTGGGGAAACCCTGCATACATTGAGGGAGCACTTCCACTGGGAAGGCCAAGATTACTCAGATTCCAAGAAAAGGCTCAGGGAATTTCTACTGCTCCCCCAGCATAGGCCCTGGCTATCCCTCCTGTTTTAGATGTTTTGGATGATGTGTATACAGAAGCCAGTCTTAATCCAGATTCTTTACCTCCAGCCCCTGTTATACCAGACAGGTATTACCGGGTTCCTGATTCTCACCAGTTCCTTTATAAAAGCCATACTACTGACCCAGAAACAATTTCACAGGGTCCCAAGGGGATAAATGCCTCTACTGCTAAAAACCCTTTACCTTCAGAGTGAGATTCCAGAGCATTAGAAAGGTGGGGGAAAAAGGTGTATACATCAGCCACTTTAACCATGAGGGCATTAAACTGTCAATTTCATATGTTAAAGTACCAACAGTTTTTGTTATCCCAGCTGAAAAGCAAAATGACACAAACAGAACAACCAGATTTGAAAGAGTTGCAGGATTTGTTGCATGGAGCAGAGCAAGTGGGTAAACATACCTTGCAGTGTGGTTTTGATGCTTTAGAGGCCTCATGTAGAGCTGCTGTCACAGGGTCTGTCATACGTAGACATGCTTGGCTCAAAGAGCAAACCTTACCAGATCATGTCAAAGCAAAGTTATTAGATGCACCACTTCAAAAAGATGTATTGTTCGGTGTTAAAGCTGAGGAGGTACTAAAGAAAATGGAGGAAAAAGCGAAATCTATGCAAACAGTTAAAGATTTCTTGCAGGTGCAACCTCCATGCTTCAGCAGAAACTGGCCTTCAAAAAATTGGTCCTTTCCAGCCACGGACAGACCTCAAAGGGGCAGATACAGATGCCCAAGGGGTAGAGGACAACCTCAAGGATCTTACAGAGCTAGACAGTGGCAAGCACCAACCCCAAGAGGTGGAGAAGATAGACCACTGTCATTTAGAAAACAGACACAATGACTTCCCCCTATGCCTGCCAAACAAAGCTATAATGGCAGCACCTTTGGGCAGAAAACTGGCATTATTTTCAAAAAACTGGCACATTAATACAAAAGACAAATGGATTCTGGACATTATAGACAGAGGCTACAGGTTCCACTTTCACACCCTTCCAAAAATGAGAGGCTTGCCAAACCTGCCACAAAATCAATGGGCAGAGGCACAAAGACAAATTTCTGCTCTCATGGACATGAAAACAATTCAAGAGGTACCTGCAAAAGGACAAGGTCAAGGTTTTTATTCCAGACTATTTCTGGTACCAAGGAAGGACAAAGACTGGAGACCCATCTTAGACCTATCCATCCTAAACACATATCTACAGGTACCAAAATTCAAGATGCTCACATTACAGCAGCTTCTTCCCATGCTGGGCAAGGAGTCTTGGCTGGTAACGTTGGACCTCAAGGAGGAATACCTGCATGTCCCTATCAGACAAGATTGCAGAAGATACCTCAGATTTCTTGCAGGTTCAACCCATTACCAATTCTCTGCATTGCCCTTTGGCTTATCTACTGCGCCCAGAGTGTTTACGAAATGCCTGGCATCAGTAATTGCCTTCTGCAGACAACAAGGAATACAAATCTACCCATATCTGGACGACTGCCTGATCCAAGCGGACAGCAAGGACATTCTATTGCAGCATCTGGCGTTTGTAATAAAACTGTTATACTACCTGGGATACACAGTGAACAAAAAGAAATTAAAACTAATACCTTCTCAACAGATAATTTTCCTGGGTGCCAGCTTAAATACAACCACCCAGATGGCCTACCTCACGCCAGACAAACAAGGGCAACTGTCTCAATACTTCAACAAAATGGCAACTTTAACCAGACTAACTGCAAGGAAAGTCCTGCAGGCTCTGGGATTCATAGCATCTTGCATCCTACTGATACCATGTGCAAAGCTGCATATGGTACCTAAAAAACTTATGGTCTCAACACAGCCACAGCTTGGAAACAATTATACCACTCATTCCATGCCTTCAAAAGGAATTTTTGTGGTGGGCTCAAGCATGCCAAAGAAACACAGGTCTCCCTTTCCGTTTACCTCAAGCAACTCAAATCATCACAACGGACGCCTCAGACTACACCTGGGGAGCACACATGGCAGATCAGTGCATTCAGGGAAAATGGTCCCAAAAAGAGAAGCACCTACACATCAACCAAAAGGAGATGCTAGCCGTGCAAAATGCTCTTATGACCTTCAAGGACCTACTGCATCCAGGCCAGCTATTGATAAGGACAGACAACACCTCAGTCATGTGGTACATAAACAAACAGGGGGGAACTCATTTGTACCTCCTGTGCAGGCAAGCCATGACCCTGTGGAACACAGCTCTGGAATTACAAATTCAACTACAGGCACAATTCCTGCCAGGGAAGGAAAACACACTGGCAGACAACTTAAGCAGAAACATGACAGACCCACACGAATGGAAGTTGCATTCTCAAGTCTTCTCAAAGATAACTCAGGCATGGGGACAGCCAGACATAGATCTATTTGCTAACAACAGAAATTACCACTTGAAAAAATTCTGTTAAAGGACCTATCATTCACAGGCCTGGAAAGTGGATGCACTCTCCTTCAATTGGACAACATTGACAGTCTATTCCCGCCTCTTCCTCTACTGACCAAAGTTCTATTAAAAGCCAGAGCAGAGAGGCCACAAATGATTCTCATTGCTCCAGACTGGCCACGACAGCACTGGTATCCTCTCCTAAAGAGCCTGTCACACTCACCACCATGGATCCTACCTCTAGTTCCTCTTCTGTTGTCCCAGCACAACTACAAAACCCTTCACAGCCAGCTCAAAACCTTAAATCTAGCTGCATGGAGAGTACCTTAATTTCCCAACAGACTCTCCTCTCCAAGGAGGTGCAGGATGTCATCTTGGAGGCCAGAAGACCCTCTACTAGAAAAACCTACTCCGCCAAATGGAAACAATTTTGTTCCTGGAATCAAGAAAAGGGCCAGAATCCTTGGGTAATAAATATACCTCAAATTTTACAGTACCTAGCTGAGATGTTAAACAGTGGCCTTTCCTTCTCCTCCATCAAGTTCCACGCTTCAGCCATTTCTGCACAATACAATACAGATCCTCCTTTATTCTCACATCCTCTATTAAGGCAGTTCCTCAGAGGGGCAAAAAATATAAACCCCCCACGGAAACCACCAGTCCCAGCTTGGGACCTCAACTTCGTATTGGAAAAGCTGACCCTGCCTCCCTTTGAGCCGGCTTCTTCAACAGAGCTACAATACTTGTCATGGAAAACAGCCTTCCTTCTGGCTATTACCACAGCATGCAGGGTTTCGGAACTACAGGCCCTCATGGCTGTGCAACCATTCATCATTTTCCATCAGGACAGAGTTTCCTTACGAACCAACCCTACCTTCATGCCAAAGGTAGTATCCAGTGTAGCTTTGAATCAGACTATTAATTTACCTACCTTTTATCCAAATCCACAGACCAAAGGAGAGAGACTACTACATTCCTTGGACATTCACAGACAACTTCGTTATTACTTGGACAGAACAAAGTCATTCAGGAAATCTGAGCGGCTCTTTGTGTCCTATGCTACAGGTGCTCAAGGAAAGGCTATTTCCAAACAGACAATTTCAAAATGGATAGCCCACTGCATACGCTTTTGCTATTCATTTCATGGGAAATCTGTGCCTGTATACATCAGATCCCACTCCACCAGGGCTACAGCTACCTCTGCAGCTTTCCTCAGGGGGGTCCCTACCAAGGACATTTTGGAGGCAGCTACTTGGAGTTCAGTGCACACTTTTTCCAAGCACTACCACCTTCCACTATACTCTAAATCTAGAGCAGGCTTTGCCACAGCAGTCCTGCAGGGCATCCTAGCACCTCCTAGTTCCACTTAGTACCTACCACCCTTACTTAGCTTTGGGATTCTACCCATCTGTAATGACTGCAGCTGTATGCACGATGAACATAGTACAGTTTTGTACCTACCATAAATGTAGATGTTCGAGTGCTCATACAGCTGCAGTCCAGGTTACCCTCCCTCCATCCCCTCTTAGGACAGGCTTTATGACAAACACCTTTATCATCCAACCTATTTGGGGTATTCTTTTATGGTGTATTTGCTTGCAACTACTGTTTTTGATTCATCTACATTGCATGTTTGCATAATATTATGTTTTGCCTTCCTTCTGGGGGCACCTGACATCTGGGGCAAGAAAAACTGAAGAAAATGGCGTCGGCTGCCTCTTTTATACCCCTGCCGCACTGACGTTAGGGAAGAAGCGACGACAACCGACGCCGGACCTAGACTTTGGAATTCGGCCGACCGAGGACCCGCCTGACGGCAGGATAACCCATCTGTAATGACTGCAGCTGTATGAGCACTCTAACATCTATATTTATGGTAGGTACAAAGCTGTACTTTTCATGTTCAGCATACAAATGCTTCAGGAGGCGAACAAGGTGGCCTGATATCTCCTGTTCTGTAAGAACTTGCCATACTTTGTTATGGTCCAAAGAGTTAAACACTTTAGTGTAGTCAGTAAAGCAGAAGCAGATGTTTTCTGGAACTCCTTTGCTCTCTCTGTTTTCTAGAAGATGTTGACAATTTGATCTCTGGTGTCTCTGCCACTTCTAAAACTAGCTTGTTTGTCTGGCAGCTAGAGACCCATGTAATCATACATGTACTGTCCAGATACGTGCATGCAATTTCCACAGCTTGTCTTGTATGCCACCACAGACTACCTTGACTCATGCACATGGATTGGGATAGACCACTGCAGCATTCAGACGCCATCCCGTTTTCTTGAATGGCACACAGAAGCACCAAATACTACATGTTCAATTCCTGTGGGTTTGTAGAATCAGATAACTTTGTAGGCTTATGTACTTAATTGTTATTATCCGAGTCTTTCATTGGACTGTGTTTCCATTGGTTTTAGAATCATCACAATGTGTTATATCTTTGTCTACTGGGTTCTGTCTTGGTGTTTTTCTTTCTTTTTTTTTTTCTGTTCTTCAACTTACAGGAATCCTTTCTTTGAAGGTTTGATGGCATTCACCCGGAGGGCTTCTCGTCTGTACAAAGTGGAAGTAGTTTTGCACTTGGTTGCAGGATCTCAAAATGTTTCTGCATTTCACCCTTAGGTTCCATGCTGGCTTTGACTTTAGATTGGATGTAGTCCATAGGCTGTAGGAGAGGCTATATAACTGGGAAATGGACAGGGAGAATGAGGTAAGCCAGCATTGCGATCTTATTGTGCAGATCTTGATTTAAAGCCAGTAGCTTAGATATACAGTCTAGCAGCAGAACCTTCTGTGGCAGAAATGTTTTGATTTACTACAGTTTACTTTGTAGTACATTGAATCAGCCAAAGTTTATGCAGTGAATGGCAATATCTGTCTCCACAAACCTCAAATTCCTTTGTACTTGACATACTCGAAAAAGACCGCAGAGGATTCAATAACCTACAGTGCATGTTAAGCGCGGTTTTCATTGCTAGTTCATTATACAATATGTAATACATGGATTGCTTCTAGTATAGCTTAATGAGTTAAAATGTTGAGGTGCAAGTTATCTGTATTTATCAGACATGAACTGTATTCCTACAACCTCTGCTTGCAGAGTGTACAACTAAGTGCAAGCTGTCACATTACTACAGTTTAATATGCAGCCCGACTAGCTTTCAGTTGAGTTTAATGGGAACAGCCTGGCTTAATTTGCTGGACAGACAGTAAGACACAAAGTATAACAGTGAAGATGGCATGTGATGAAGAAAGTATTGGTAGGTTACTGGAGAACTTGTCCTCTCTATTCTGTTTAATGTTGGTGTTGGGTGAAAGTATTTTTTTTCACTTTCTTTCTGTAGATGAGACAAGAGTTCTGTAACTAGATAAGAAAAAGTAAAAATGTGAAGAATAAGACTGAAGGGATTCTTATGCATGGCAGCTTGCACTTAATAAAGAGTCACAAAAGCACGGAGAAAGGCTATATAACTGGGAAGCATAAGACAGGATTAGCAAAAACACTGGTGACTTTTTTTGTTGTTGTATTAGTTGACTTAAAGGTGAGCAGTCCATGCCAGAAAATAGCAATGAAATCTTGTGAATTAGTTTTCAATTCTGGAGTGCTTGGCAGAAGTTATCTATAAAAAAGGCAATAAGTTATTATCCCTGTAAGATCTCAGTCAAAAATACTGTGTATTCTGTCTGAACATAGAATACACATTAGGTGGTGCAGTGGTGCAGCGGTTAACACCGTCACCACACAGCAAGAGGTTCTCCGGTTCGATTCTAGGCTAGGATGCCTTCTGTGTGGAGTTTACATGTTCTCCCTGCGTTCACATGGGTTTCCTCCGGGTACTCCGGTTTCCTCCCACATTCTAAAGACATGCTTCTGGAGCATTTCTCCCCGGGCCTCTGCGGAAAACAGTATCTGTAGAACCTAGTCGGACTTTCCCGGTCAACAAATGTTAAATAAATAAATAAAAATAAACATTGGCAGTGTATAAGCAGTCTGTAAGAAGCCAAGAAAAATAGTGCAGGGTTTACAGAAAAAAAGACGAGCAAAGAGAGACTGTAGATGTTAGTGTGTGTGTATGTGTGTGTGTATGTGTGTGTGTGTGTGTGTGTGTGTGTGTGTGTGTGTGTGTGTGTGTGTGTGTGTATATACCCTAAAGAGAAGGAAAGAAAAGGAACACAGCAACTCTCTTTTCCTTTCTGAACAGGTTATACTGTACTTGGTGGATACACCTTTAAGAGGGTCCGGGAGTAACAACGAGAGAATGTTTAGTCCTGCAGCACTGGTAAATCTATATGTCTATGATATAGATCATTTTGTCTTCAGTTGAGTATATTTCACCTAGTGTTTTTCAGAGGGGGCAAGCCCCACCTGTATCCCCCCCCCCCATTTGTGGAGAGCTGCACCCTCCCCCTTGTACTTTGTAAATGTCGCTGTTAGTGCATGCACTCTCAGACAGAAGTGCATTAATCACAGTTATAATACTTATGCTTTAGTCTATTAAATGATATGTGTCAATCATTTGAAATTGTGCTGTTCAAGTGTATGCTCAGAATAGCAATATGGGTTTCTTCAGTAGAACATATGCCCCCTTGACTTGTGATGTGGAGTATTTTAACATTGTTTCAGTGCATATTTCTTTTTTAAAATTTGACTTTCATACTTTACCTGTTGACATTTAAGGCATGTTTAAATGTGCACCTAGTATTTGGCTTTCTTGATAGTCTTCAATTTAGATTTTCAGTCTCAATGCTGTGATCTTTGTTGTGGTGGTGTAGTTCAGTAGATATGGGTTTTCAGAAGAAACTAGGTATGGGTCTTCTATACAAGGCTGAACACATTTTGACATAAAGTTGAAGTGCTGGAACTGGTTGACTGAAATTCATTAAGATGGAAAGAAAAAAAAATCCTTCAGACATGAAACAAGATCTCCTGTTGTGGGTGGCTTTGCGCCTTAGCTCCCAAACCCTTAATTTGATATAATAATTCCAAGGTCAAAGTACTTATTAATAGGTTATTTTTAATGCACGGGAACCTAAGCAGCATTTACAACATAGCCTTATTTTTCCTTGGTTGATAGCACATGAAATTCAGTAAGCTGCATTTTTCTAACATATTCACTGGAATGTAATTTAGTAATTTTGATTTTGGACAGCTAAATTGACCCCATTGTAAACACAAATGGGGTACAGATCATAGAGATAGTTAAGTGGCTCAGACCTGTTATGAGGTACTATCTTTTTTCTGCAGATACATTGTTTCCGAAAAGGACGTCAGAGAAAGCAGTGTCACATATTCATGAGTGTAGGTGCGAGGCATAATTGAAGTGAGGGTGTAAGATATGAAACTGGTGTTTAATTGGTGATGGTGGCAGACTGTTTGAGACAGATTGTTCTTAAATATTAACAAATTCAGGGTTACACTACTGCCAACGTTTTGACAGAAGATTATGGAATATGTAGCAAAAAGACAGCAGGTGAGTGATGTAACCAGTAGTGTGCAGTATATAGTAAGAAATAGTTTTACCTGTAAAATACTTTGTGAACAACCACAGTCAGGAATATGAAGTCTATTATTGCCTGTCTTTGTTTTTCTGGTTTCTAGTTCTTATAATTTCTATATGTTCAGTTTTTATATGCTGTCACTTTTCCAACTTGCTAGGCAGTTTTCCTTCATAGGCATCCTATCCTCTGTTATCCCTTAAAAAGGCTACAGTGTGATGCAATGGGTGTGTGACTGACACACATTTTTCCCTCTCTGGACACCAAGCCGTGCCAGAAATTCCTATCCATTCATATGTGCCCATGTGTCAACATCTTGAACTTTCCATTATATACAAAAGATAGCCAGTACAGTAGTTTGTTAAACTGCCTTTTGACATTTTCTTAGTGTCATGGCCCCACCATGGAATTTACTGTTGATAGCTGTATTTCTTTCAGTTGTGTACTTGATTAAAAAAATACACAGGCCAGATCATTTAGGGGCTTGTTTAAAGAATGTAGAACACTTAAGAGTTAGGTGCTGATATTTCTTGCCTTTCTCTTCCCTCCTTGTATCCCTTTTGCTTTTTTCTGAAAGATGCATGATTATATGTGAACAAAGAATATCAGGTGAAACTCTTGCATGGGAAGCTATATCTTACCATTTAAAAAATTCTCTCCATATCGGCTAATCTGTCTCTAGACTGTCTCTATTAGAATCCTTTCCCTCACCCAAATCTATCAGCATACTTATCTGCTCCATCTGAAGGGTAAAGTCATTTCACTCCCACCTCTCCTCTCTTGTCTTTCTCATTATTTCTCTCTCGGTCTCATATGCCTGTTATAAGGTGCGGACTTACTATTAGTATTAGTAACTGGCACCACGTCCCCTGAAGTGAAACAATCTTGTGTAATCTATCAATGCCTTATCTGGCCTATCTGAGTGCTGAGAATGGCCGAGCTTAGCAATGGCGCCGTGCTTGGGAGCTGATAAAGTTACAGAGTTCAGTCAGTGATGAATGTTAAGTAACTACACCCCAGTCAGATAGGATACAGACTTGGCAGAAGTAGCAGGTCCGTCTGAATCCAATCTTCTAGATATGAACAGGGCTGTTTTTTCTCAGGCTTGCACGGTCTCTTTCTCCTTCTGTCTTTCTCCCCCTCCTTTTTTCATCATTTACCTTCCTCTAGATGGAGTTATCTGAAATTGTCTGTATTTCTTAAGGCTAGGAGACTCCTCCTTATTTAAGTTGGATGGTCTGAACACGTATCTCTGATAGGTAAAAAAAAGGCTTTGAAATTAATGGCTTCCTTTGTGCACTTTGAGACTGTTTGGATTCCGTAAGTCAATAGTTGCACTGTAATTTACCTAAATTAGAGAGAATATCATTTAACAGGGATAAAATCAGATCTAAGTAACTGTCTTTAAATGAAAGTGTAGTGGTGGAATTTTGGATTGTGCATTCCCATTACTAAACACAGATTTGACTGCAGAATGGTTCAGTCCCAGAGATAATTTGATTTCTGTCTAGGTACAAAATTTAAACTTTAGTGTGCTTCACATTTAAAAAGATTTATTTCTACTGTGTTTTTTGCTTCTTTTTAATGTAAGAATACAGTACATAAAAGCATATAGTGATGCCATTTGTTTCAGTTCTTGGCTTTAAGAACATTTATTTTGTCTATGTTTACTCTGTCAAGCAAAGATATGTAGTCCGAGTTACCCCTACAGAGGTTAGGATGTATTTATTAATTGCACCGTCTCCTTTGTAAAGATCGCTGCAAATGTACAATCACAACAGCTGGAATTTGTACAATTTTGCATAGCTAATTGATTCTGTTTATTCATTCCCTGACTGTACTTTTTTTTTTTCTTAACAAAGTTGACCCTAAAGCATACAGACCCCGAGGAGAAAATACACAACATGTAGTTTTGATACAGTGTAGATACTGACACTTAAACTGAAGTTCTTTCAAAATGCATTTGTGAAAGGTAAAAGTGTTTTTCGACATCCACATATGCATCACAGGATATAGTGGCTAAGTGCCTTGATGCATTTCACTCCCTTATCATTCCTTATATATTTTTAGGCATTTTGTTACTAAAAAGGTTTTGTAAGTTTTTTAGTAAGGCATGACACAGATAAATTTAATGTTATCCATTGGTGACTTCACTTTAGAAATAGCATGCAGTGTATTCATTAAGGTCTGTGGACACACATTGCAGCAATGAAAGTTAAAGCCTCTTTGATTTCAGCACAGAAAAATGTTACTTTAAGAAGTATTTTAATTAAAAAGATGGGACACCCAATATTTGGTATGACAGGAGGGTGCTTTATGGACCTGCATGCATCAGAAAACATAAAAGAGCACTTTTACAGTGCTAGGACTCAGTTTGAAAGCTGTTGATTTCAGTGTGTGTGTGTGTGTGTGTGTGTGTGTGTGTGTGTGTGTGTGTGTGTGTGTGTGTGTGTGTGTGTGTGAGTGAGAGAGAGAGCAAGCACACTTGATGTTTTTTGTGTTTCACTGTTGCAGTCATTACATTTGGGTTATCTGCTTGCAGGTAGCCTTCAGTCAGCCTGATTAACAAAGTCTTGGGTCCTGCATCGGTTGCTGTCCCTTCTTCCATGACATCAGGTCGTCAGGGGTATAAAACATACAGCCGATGCCATTACATCAGTCTTTCTTGCTGTGCGGTGCCTGAAGCAGAAGCAGTTCGCAAGTGCCGGTCGGCTGACTCCTGAAATTTTTGTTTTCGAGTTTCAGAACCGAAGTCTTCAACTAAAGCTAAGTACCCCATTGGGGAAACTTTTTCTTGCTCCTTACTGATGTCAGTAAAAGTTAATAATTGTATTACTTGTGGAAAGCAAATACCTCATAAAGATTTTCATTTGTACTGTATTCCTTGCCTAGGCCCTGACCACGACGTACCTTGTTTTCGGTTTTCTGCTTTATTTAATCAATGCAGTATCCGTCATCGGTATATTTTCGCCTCTAAATATTTTGGTTCGTGGTTTAATTATCCAGAAATGTCGTCGATTAGCCATCCGAATACCGGGATTCTGAAAAAACGCAAAGATAAAGACAGAGACAGGCCGCCGAGGTCCAAAACTGCAGATGACGCTTCTCCTAAGCCAGTTCGCCGGTACTCAGTGAGGGCTTTCGCAGCCCCTGATACCCGCTACTTCTGATTCACAGGTCTCTACTGAGATCCATTCGGAGTCCGGTATGTCACGACATGCTTCAAGTATGGAACCCGCGAATGTCTCTATCTTGGATGGGTCTGGAGCCGCTATGCAGGCACCGGCTTTTGAGGGTGTATTCAGGCCTACCGACTTGCATATTAAACTGATGCCTCCTTCTTCACTTAGGCCTAAATCTCGAACCATGCCTAAAAAAACGAAGCCCAGGCCACATGTTCAGGCCTCTGTGCCTAAAACACAAATGATAAGAATGGCTGAAGATCTAATAACTCTAATCCAGGGTAGCCAACCCCCCTTCTAAAAGGCCTAGGATTAAAGTTGTTTATGAATCTTCTGACCAGGATTCTGTTTTTTCTGATTCTTCTTATGATCTGGATTTGCCCTTTTCTACCTATGAAGACTCTGATGCAGAGGACTCCATTCCCTCTGCTTCCCCTCCAGAGTATTTTTCTTTTGGGGAAACCTTGCATATTTTAAGGGAGCATTTCCACTGGGGAAGCCAGGATTTTTCTAATTAAAAAAAGAGGCTTAAGGATTTCTTACTCCTACCTCAGTATAGGCCTTTAGCTATTCCTCCTGTACTAGACATTGTTGATGATGCTTTTTTGGAATCTAGTTTGGCCCCTGATTCCTTGCCTCCTGCTCCCAGAAAACCTGACAGATATTACAGGGTCCCTGAGTCACACAAGTTCCTTTTTAAAAATCCTATTGCTGATCCAGAGACTATTTCACATTGGCCCAAAGGCATTAAGGCTTCCACTGCTAAAAATCCTACCCCTTCTGATAGAGACTCCAGGGCGCTGGATGGATGGGGTAAGAAGGTTTATACTTCTGCAACCTTGGCCATTAAGGCTTGAAACTGCCAGTTTCATATGTTAAAGTATCAGCAATATGTTATTGGGTTGCTTAAACAGAAAATTATGTTGATTCCAGACTGTGCGGAAAATAAAGAATTACAGGATTTAATGCATTCTGCTGAGCAAGTTGGAAAACATACTTTGCAATGTTGTTTTGATTCATTAGAGGCCTCTTGCAGGGCTGCTGTTACTAGGTCTGTGCTCAGAAGGCATGCTTGGCTTAAGGAGCAATCTTTGCCTGATCATGTTAAAGCTAAATTGCCGGATGCTCCCTTAAATCAGGACCGCCTGTTTGGCAACAAAGCTGAGGACGTTCTTAAAAAGATGGAAGATAAAGCTAAATCTATGCAAACTGTTACAGATTTCTTACAAGTTCAGCCTCCTAGATTTAGTAGGCACTGGCCCTCTTAAGAACTGGTCCTTTCCAGCCCCTTCCAGGTCTTCTCAAGCCAAACCCAGACACAGCAAAAACTCCAGGTTTCAGTCCCAGGGGACACATAGGACTAAGCAGTGGGGGGCCTCCACTTCCAAATCTGGGAGTAACAAGACCCCCCCCCATGGTAATCTGTCGCAAGGACTTCCTTTTAAAATTTCCAAGCACTTATCAACTGACTGCCCCTTTGGGGGGAAAGATTGCTCTTCATGCAAAGAATTGGGAACTCATTACCCAGGACAAATGGGTTTTAAATATAGTGTCCCAGGGATACAGATTTCACTTCCACACGTTGCCAATGCCAAGCGGGTGGCTGGACCTACCCTCAAATCAGTGGGCAGAGGCTCAAAAACAAGTACTTTCTGTCTTAAGCATGGGGCCTATTCAGCTGGTACCAGAAGAGGAAAAGGGACAAGGTTTCTACTCGAGAGTTTTCCTTGTACCCAGAAAAGACAATTCATGGTGTCCTATCCTGGACCTGTCTACTCTAAATACCTTTTTGGAGATTCCAAAATTCAAGATGCTGACTCTTCACCAATTACTTCCTATGCTAGGCAAAGATGCCTGGTTGGCAACACTAGATTTAAAAGAAGCATACCTGCACATCCCAGTCAGGGAATCTTGCAGAAGATACCTATGCTTCAAAGCAGGCTACACGCACTATCACTTCTCTGCACTGCCCTTTGGCTTATCTACTGTGCCCAGGGTATTCACAAAGTGCCTAGCTCCAGTTATTGCATTTTGCAGGCAAAGAAATATTCAAATATACCCATACCTGGACGATTGTCTAATAATTCAGGCAGAAAGCCAGGACATACTTTTGAATCATCTGACCTTTGTACAAAGGGTTCTAACTTGTCTGGGGTACACCATAAACGAAAATAAATCACACCTGGTACCCTGTCAACAAATTATATTCCTGGGAGCAAGCTTGAATACAATTTCTCAGATGGCTTACCTCACACCAGTGAAACAAATTAATTTGACAACCTACTTCAAACAAGTGGCCACAAAAACCCTGCTATCTGCAAGACAAATACTGCAAGCCTTGGGGTTCATGGCCTCCTGCATTCTTCTAATTCCATATACAAGACTGCATATGAGGAAACTACAGTGGTATCTAAGAAGCCTATGGTGTCAACATTCTCAGGATCTAGAAGCAATGATTCATATCATACCTTTGCTATGCCTAAAGTTCCTTAGATGGGCATAGGCCTGCCACCAAAACAAGGGACTACCTTTCACACCACCCCCTGCCACCCAAACCCTAACAAAAGATGCATCACACTATGCATGGGGGGCTCACGTGGCAGGGAAGTGCATTCAGGTCAAATGGAACCCAAATCAAATGCACCTGCATATCAATCAAAAAGAAATTTTAGCTGAACAGAATGCTCTGACAGCCTTCAAGGACCACATTCTTCCAGGACAACTAATGGTAAAGACGGACAACACCACTGTCATGTGGTGGATAAACAAGCAGGGGGGTACACATTCTTACCCCCTCTGCAGACTCGCCATGGCATTGTGGAACACAGCCTTGAGCTCCCTAGTGCACCTACAAGCTCAATTCCTGCCAGGAAAATGAAGTACACTGGCAGACGGACTAAGCAGAAACCTCTTGGACCCACACAAGTGGAAACTGGAGCCAATGATTTTCAACATGTTGACAAGCAAATGGGGAAGCCCAGATATAGACCTGTTTGCCTCTCCCCAGAACTACCAATTGGACAAATTTTGCACAAGGACTCCCCACAAACAAGCCTGGAAAGTGGATGCTCTGTCCTTCAGCTGGAAAAACCTATCAGTCTATGCCTTCCCCCCTCTTCCTCTGCTCTCTAAAGTACTGCTAAAAATCAAACAGGACAAACCAAGGATGATTTTGATTGCTCCAGACTGGCCACACCAACACTGGTACCCACTCTTGCGCAGTGTGTCACGCTTGGCTCCATGGCACCTGCCTCAGACTCCTTCCCTGCTGTCTCAACAGGAAAACCAGATTCTTCACCCTCAGCTGCAAACCCTGAACCTAGCAGCCTGGCTAATTTCATAATCTCTCCTTTACCATCCCCTCAGTAAACCTGTGATGGATATCATTTTAGAGGAAAGGAGGCCTAGTACTAGAAAATCTTATGCTGAAAAATGGAAAAGATTCTTTGCCTGGAACCAATCTCAAGGGATGAGCACAGCAGCGCTCAATTTACCTCAGATTTTACAGTACTTAACTGAGATGCTTCACAAGGGCTTATTTATTTCCTCCATTAAAATCCATGCCTCAGCCATTTCAGCTCATTATAACACAGGACTTCCCCTCTTCTCTCATCCACTGCTCAAGCAGTTCCTCAGAGGGGCCAAAAATTTGAGACCACCCAGGAGAGCTCCAACCCCAGCCTGGGACCTTAACTTTGTTTTGGAGAAACCCACGCTACCTCCTTTTGAGCCAGCTGCTACTGCAGACTTAAAATGTCATTCTTGGAAAACAGCTTTTCTTTTAGCAATCACTTCAGCTAGAAGGGTTTCTGAATTACAGGCCCTTATTGCAGTGGAGCCTCTCATCATCTTTCATGCGGACAAGGTGTCCCTCAGAACCAATCCCTCCTTCATGCCCAAGGTGATAATAAATACCCCGGTTCCATCTGGTTTGCCCATTTACCCCTGTTCCATATGGTATGCCCATTTACCCCTTGTTCCATGCGGTATGCCCATTTACCTCTGTATCATGTGGTATGCCCGTTTACCTCTGTTCCATGTGGTATGGCTATTTACCTCTGTACCATGTGGTATGCCCATTTTTTTGCATAGCAGGTAAGCAGTATTTCTTACTTAAACGGCAGTTTGTTTTAAATAACATTTTTTCCAGCACTCATTAAGTGTTGTATTAACACCTTTCATATGTTTTTTTAGATTCTGTTACTGTTTCTACCTCACAGCCTCTTCAGAAAGAATGCTTCAGCCATCCAGCATGCTGTGTGTGAAGTAATGTTTGAGTGTTTTCTCCAGATTGTGCCTCCTTTCTCATCTCTCACACACGTGTGTGTGTGTGTGTGTGTGTGTGTGTGTGTGTGTGTGTGTGTGTGTGTGTGTGTGTGTGTGTGTGTGTGTGTGTGTGTGTGTGTGTGTGTGTGTGTGTGTGTGTAGACACAAATAATATGTCTTCATGTATGATTATACAACACCTTGCTGACATGCACAGGGATTGAAAATAATTGAATTGATACTGACACTTTGAAAGCAAACTAAACAAAACAAAAACTCTGAAACCCTAATGTTCAGAAAGGAAACAAAATAGTTTACTTTCCCAGTCAGTTAACTCTAACCCTAACAGTAATTTCAGACCAAATTTGTCTGAACAGCGATGCTGTAAGGGAAAGGGGTTTACAGACGTTAATGTGAAGAGTTATGACAGCAGCAGACATTTATGAGTAATGTGGACAGGCCTGTCTCAACCCCTTTCCCTTGCAGTACAGCTGCACAAGCCACACACACACACACACACACACACACACACACACACACACACACACACACACACACACACACACACACACACACACACAACAGTACATCTTTACCGTGACCTTGTCCCTGCTCTAACCCTAACCCTAACCCGAAATAGATGCACACACATACACAAAAGCACATACCATCCCCATTAATACAAACTCACATTCAGCAAAGTCACACACTCCCTTAATGTGGCTCACATACACACCCATCATAAGATCTATTCCATTTTGTGAACTTAACCCATAATCACTAAATCACAAACACACTCACCACTAAACATATCTCTTTACCTAGTCCTAATACTAATCCGTAAACACTTGCACACACAGTAATCTCAGTCCCATTTACCCGACTAATAAATATTCAAACATTTGTCCATGTGAATAAAACAATGTTCAGAATTCTTGTGATTCACGAGAGCTGACAAACCAGAAATGCAGTCAAACAAATTGACACCATTTAACACCTGTGTATTTATATACATAATGACTACTGAGTCCGGGAAACAGTAAGAAGCTACAGAGTTTCTTAGAAATACAGAGCAGGCAAGCAAACCATTGAGAGGCTTTCCGTGACAGATGCTTATTGGGGTGTCATTGTCACTGCCACTTGAGGAAGTAGATTCCTGATCACTGAGTCTAGAGAAGATTCTGAAGAAGAGTTTCCAGAGAGTTAGAAGTAAATCACTGTTTCCTTTTGTATTTTCTTTGTAAGTAAATTTCAACTTAAGACCAAGAATCTGGAGCAAAATAATAGTAATAACCATTTGTTAACCAGGTAGGCCCATGGGGTTGACCTTGGCATAATGTCTGGTGACTTGCTCAAGGTCACATAGTAGGCAAATGAGGGCTGTAGGAATAAAACCCAGTACCATAGAATCTACAGCTCACAGCCTTAAAACTCTGCACTAACTGCCAGAAAAGGCTGTGCTGCTACAGACATAGATGTGTTGATGTGTTTGTCTGTTATAGATCTATATCTGTCTATCTATATCTGTATCTGTGTACTTAACTTTATATGTGGGAACATGACATTTCATCAGAGTATCATTTTGTCGAAACCAAAAGCTGGTTCAGCTCATCAAAAGTGAACTTATTTAGACTAACAGCTTTTCTGTGTGCAAGATCAGGTTACAGCAGGGAAGGAAGAATGTGCCCATTCCTCACTGTTGTGTGATCTTGGAGGAAAGTAGCAGCGGGAGGTAGCTGACGATGTGGGAGGTGAGGGGAGGCTGCCAACCTGTATTAAATTAAAACATTTTTTTTTTTAGTAACTTGAGTTTAACAATTTACTGTGGCAGTAATCAATCTCTCTCTTTATATATATATATATATATATATATATATATATATATATATATATATATATATACACACATATATATATATTTATATCTATCTATATCTATATATCTATCTTATCTATATATACATATACATACACATATATTTATATATATATATATATACACATATTTTATATATATATATATATGTGTATGTATATATATATACATATATATATATATATATATATATGTGTGTGTGTATATATATATATATATATATATATATATATATATATATATGTATATGTGTGTGTGTGTATATATATATATGTATATATATATATATATATATATATATATATATATATATGTATGTAAATTTAAGACGTTAGCGACCTTGGCTATAGATCAGTTACTGCAGAAGTGACATCCCTACCCCTTGTGCAAAACTGGAGAAAAAAGAGGTTGTGGATTGATGGATAGATGGGTAGCTACTGGGAATCTGAATGCCCTTTACCTGGTTAATGATGTGGTCTGTACTGTTTAAGGTACACTGCTGTGTCTGTATCTTTAAGTTTGCTTGTGGTCACATTTCACTCTGGACACCCTTTTACAGTGCTTTTTTTTTACATGAGGAGGAGTGGGATTATTCATCTAGTGGCAGTAGGTGTTTACATGGTCTATCTGAGATGGGAATTGCTCAAAAGGATGTGTTGTCATTTTATTGGCCAGAGGGCTCAGTAGTCAGTTTTCTGTATTTCTAGTGCTGGTGTGAATTTGGCACATTAGTGCTGGTGTGAATTTGGCACATTTGCACGGAGCTGTGCTAGTGGCCTGTACAGATGCAAACATTTGGAAACATTGGTTATTTTCATTATACTGTGAAAGTTTACTGTGCTAGTTATTTTATTGTAGCATCCAGGAGTATTGCTGTTCATAGGGCATCTGATTTGGTGCTAGGCAGCATCGCTGCTTAGGTTAGCTGCAGATTACACCAAATAAGCACCCTTCCCTCATCCAGTTACAAATGCCTTCCACTCCTATGCTTTCCAAGTACACATTAGGACCTGCAACCACGGATGGGTTGGCACTTGCCTGCTATCTCTGCATCCAGCTTGGTGGACATGGGTATCCTGAGGCAATGTAACAACTGCCTTATGTACACTGACAACCACTTTTTGTATTTATCTGTTCGAGAATTGTGTCAGAGATGTAGTTACACATTGATACTACAGGCTAGACTCTTGCACACAGATATCAAGCAACAAAAACAGTTTGTCAGTGACTCACCCACATCTCCCATCACACCCGCAGCGGACCACACACATGCGGAGGTGCTCATATGTAACTTACCTAAACCTCAAAGAACTCCTAGGCACAATCCTCAAAGTCCACATGTACACAAACAAGACAATTCCCACCACAACACATAAAGCCACATCTCATTTGCCTCAACTGCCAAGCCCATAAGGTGAAACACTCCACAATCCAATATTCTGGTCATAGGAGACTTCATTGTGAGACACACTGATGTCCCTCTTACCAGGCTGGATAAGGAGAAGGTTACAGTTAGCTGCCTGTCAGGGGCTAGGCTTCACCAGCTCACGCAAGCACACTTACCCCTAAGTACCAATAGGAATAGTCCGTGTGGGTGTGATTGACCTGAGACATACCTCCTTCGACTATATGAAGAGAGACATGACTGAGCACTCAGAATATGTGTCACAGGCAAGTATTAGGCTAGCATTGAGCAGCATTCTGCCATGCCACAATACTAGCAGAAAATGATCAGCTTTGACAATTGGATTAGCTACTGGTGTCATGTCAAAGGGGTCCAGTACTTGCCAGCCTGGAAAAATATGGTTGACAGGCCATGCAGCTTTGCCAGGGATGGTCTTCACCTGCCATGTCTAGGCTTTCAGATATTGGCCATAATATTATCCACTCATAGTGCCTTTTTCAGGCATTACCAAACAGACAAGCCTTCCAACATAAGAAAAGCTACTCAGGACGAGCTAAAAGTGTTGCTGCTCACAGCTAGGAACATCAGCAAGGAACTGCACTCCCTGGATAATCTCCTCACCCTGGAGAATGTTGATGTCTGTGCAGTTTGGGCAGTGTATGGCTGTAATGCCTTTCCTACATTCCTTCCACCCATTGAACACGAAAGAGCAAAAGTGGACGTGCCTCTGTCTACATAAAGGATAAGCACACCTCAAGGCTGGTCAAACAATATTACATGCTTGAGCTACTCCATGCCCATCTAACCATGGGAAAATGCATTACCATATTGTTGGTAGCTACAGGTCCCCTTCATGAACTGGGAAACCCATATATCATACCTAAAGTTAATAGAATCACTCCCCATCCAGCCCAGTACCGTACTCATGGGTGATTTTAACTACCTTTCCATTAATTGGGTGACATACCCTACTACAAACATGCACGATCAAAGATCTCTTGACTTCGTAATTTCAAATACTATGGAGCAGTTAATCTGCACTCCCACTAGGGAAACTGATATCCTAGATCTGGTACTCACAAATATGGGAGAGTGCTGCAAACCCCCCCCCCCCCCATGTGATGCCCTCACTGGTAAGATCAGGGCACAAAGTGGTTTTCCTAGAAGTAAAGGTAGCCCTCCCCCCACCTAACCCCAAACACTTTTAAGAACTTTCAAAGGTAATGTGCCCACTATTAAGGGATGTTATAGCTAGTTTCCATGCTCCCTCAAATCCAGAAAATAAATAAGCATATGTAGAGGCATACACAAAAGCCCTGTATGACCATATAAACAGCTGCATAGAAACAGCAGTAGCAGACCGAAATAAACCTAAGTCAATCCAGAAAAACAAGCCACCCAGTTGGACCCCTGGTATTAATAGATTGTACAACAAAAGAAAGAAAATTCTGTCAAGAAGCAAGAGGGGGATGTGCACAACGGAGCAAAATGTCCTTCTTTTAGTCTAAACAAGCAAATCAGGGAACTAGTCTCTGAAAGCAGACTTTGAGGTAAAAATAGCCTCCAAAGATAAGGATAGCGATAAGCCATTTTTCAGTTATGTCCACCATCTTTAGGGCAACTATGTGCAGAGTTAGCTGTAGATGGCATCACCTCTACTCAGCCAGAGGATAAAGCAAATTGCTGGCCAACAAATTCAGCTCAAATTTCACTTCCCCGTCACACCCAGTTCTCTCCCAAGAAGTACCCTCCACAACTCCACTGCCAATTATCAAAATAACAGCGTGTAAGTTGTTTGCTGGATTGTATGGGATGGGACAACCATAGCAGGTAGTAGGTTGTGAAAATCTGTTACTGGCTGTTGGAGAAATCTCAGCTGGGGGTACAGTACTGCTCTCTAAAGTCCACAAGTGTTGCATCAAGGACACCGGCTAAGTAAGAAGCAGTTTTTGAGAAGAAGGCTACAGAATAATTCAGTGGTTTTGCTGCAGTTGAAATAAATTCTCATGATACAAGTGGAGTGGGATAAAGAGGCCTGTATGCTTGTCTGGAGAAAACTTGCAGTCCCTTTTACCTCTTTGTCACTGCTGTTCATATGTTTTCTTGTTGTTAGTGTGGGCCTAAGCTTAATCCACTGTGGACTGTGGATTTAGAGCTGAGTTTACAATACAGTCAACAAACAGAATGTCAAAGAACCCTTCTGCCCAGTGTCTGGTAGGAGTGACATCCTTGGTAATGAGCTGGAAACATTTGCCTGTTTCTATACTGGGAACACAAAGTAAGAGCTTTGCAAAAGGTGACTTTTTAGTTGTATTTCTCCAAGCTAGAAAACATTTTTGAGAGAAAAAAGTTGCTTTTCCAGGCTGTTCCATTTCAGTATAGAGTTTGCTGTCAAAATGTGGCACAGCAATCAGCACTGCAGTTGCGGAATGACATGAATATATGAAAATGTGTACCTATGTGTTATATGTAATAATGCATCAGGGACCAGCAGTACTTAAAATAGTGAAGTTTTATTGAACAGAAGGAAAAAAATGGTGCAGACTTTTTTATGTATACAGGGGATGCAACAGAAACAATATAAATGACCTATTCTCTCAAGCTCATAAAAAAGATTTTCATAAAAGTTTTTTTATTACACCCCCAGTGTGCTTTCAACCAGTTAGGTCAAGGCATCTTCAGGCAGGAGCGGCCTTAGCTCAACTGGTGCCCTAAGCAAAACAGCTCCACGACGCCCCCCACCACTACCCGGTGCCCCCATCCTGGTCTACCTACATCAAATAAATACTGGAAAAGTGCCCCTGCTAGAGCGGCGCCCTAGGCGACCGCCTAGTTGGCCTATGCCTAAGGCCAGCCATGTCTTCAGGTGATTCTGGAATGTATTTTGTCTTTGCTGCAGTACACACTATTTAACAGTGATTCAAACCACAAAGTCCTCCTGCACTGAGAGGCCAGCATCTCTGACTAAAATTTAGACACTATTTTATCAGAATAATTGCTTCTTAACAATTCTTGTAAAAAGCCTCTTTAGCTGACACAAAAATGTAGCAGTACACAACACTGTTTACAATAACACTATTTACAACAGTTGCAGTTAAAATGATTTCACTTCAGTTTCACAACATTTTGATAGGTAATACAGTAACCTCCTTACAATGTTACAGTATTAAAAAGGTTTTTATAGGTTCATAGGTAGGTACTAGGCTATCGGCCTTAAGGCCTGTACAAGCCCAGCCAAAAAGGTACCCTGGCTTTTGCCACCCAAGAAAATCATT
Organism: Protopterus annectens; assembly: GCF_019279795.1. Classification (NCBI taxonomy): domain Eukaryota; kingdom Metazoa; phylum Chordata; order Ceratodontiformes; family Protopteridae; genus Protopterus; species Protopterus annectens. The sequence goes on from NC_056742.1 coordinate 9,356,663, forward strand.
TTCCTATGCCACTGTCAAGCAGAGCCACAGAAGTGATCCCCGGTGTGAATTTCTTATTTCCCGTCCAATCATCAAGATTTTTCTTGAAGAGTGCTAATGAGGAGCTTTGTTTGATATAGATAGGTAGTTTATTCCAGAGTATGGGAAGTCTCTGGGACAGGACTCTATCCCTCCGGCATGTTCTGTTTATTGTGGTGACAAGGTTTAGGTCCCTAGAGCGTGTAGCTCGGAGGGATTGGGATTTCTTTAAGTGGAGCATGCCCAACAGCTCTGGGTTTGGCATATTTTTTTTGGCATGTTTAATCTTTTATTTAGCCACAATACTCTGCGTTTTTTCTACTTAATTGACAGAATTAATCATTTATATGTGTCTTTCATTGTCTGAATTTCACTATTAAATTTAATATCTGTACATTGTTAATTTTCTTACAACTGGGCATGGCTGTAAAAGGTTGTCATTACCAGCCCTCTGGTTGGAAATGTATACGTAAAATAACTGCAATCTGCACTTGTTTTATTCACTTGGTATTGCTGTAGAAGTGCTAAGCTGTTTCACTAACAATGTGTTAAGATTTTTTTTCTGCTGGGGGGCAGTATTATTGATTACAGTTTTTGCATGTTTAATTACCATGCTAGCAGTAGAAAAAAATGGATGTAATAACAACATCATGTATATGTGTAAGAGATGCATTCTGTCCAGCGTTTCCATGGCAACAGTAAATTGGAAGTTTGGAAATTTACATTCTTATGGTACTGTAGGATTTTATAACCGGTGTGATGTTATCAGGGTGTCATGATAGTAATAAGCTAGTCCTAATGTGCTATCTGTGATTTCTTGTTGGATTAAATCGTACTGCATCTGATCTCTTTACACTCAAATCACTTTAATAAAGTAATAGCCAAAGGCTGCAACAGAAGGCAGTGTGTTAGTCCAAGCCCTTTAGCACCATTAAAGGGACAGACTTCATGAGTTCGTAACACCTGTTTATTCCTCAAATGCTGCTATGCATTCCCATTTATTTTTGAGTATGATTTCCTATCTCCTAATTTAATCATTTTTTTTGCTTGGTGTTTATTATGTTCTGCTCCACTAATAAGATATGGATCACCTGTTGCAGCTTGCAGGTGCCTTCGTCTCCTCTCTTACAGGTGATGTAACGACAACTGGAAGCTCAATTAATTTATTCAAAGTAACAAAATGTGCAGTTGTCAAAAATCAAATCTGGGCTTGCTGGATTCAAATTATTTGGAGCTTGTTACTTTCAACTTTCAACTGTAGGTTACAAGTGTGTAAGTTAGTGGAAGGTATTAGATGCCATGCCATTTAACTACCGTTTTTCATCCTCTGATTTATAGTTCTCTTTGTTGTGTGTTTTCTTGATGGTACTGTTCAATGTAAATACAAAATAAGAGCCTAAAATGAGTCCATTTTTGGTTGAGTCATGCATGAATAAGGCAGAAATTTGAAGTAAGAGCTGCACAAGTAAATGAAAAAAATCATTGAAGATACATTTCTGTATGTTATATTTTAATTTGTGGTGGAAAAGAAACTGGTTTAAAAATAAGTTAAAATCAGCTACCTATGTAAATTGAGAACAGTTCAGTGGAGTTAAAGTAGCAAGTGTGGTTTAGGAGCACTCAGCCTCATTGCTAATAGTGAAATGGGCTGACTTTTTCCTTCTTTGAGACTGAAGTGTGAGAGATACTACCTCCTTCACAAGGATTCAGAGGAGAGAAACATGGTATGCTTCAATCTGCTTGTGCTGTGCCCTTGTCTATGCATAATTTTTCTTTTTCTGATGTAAGTAAGGTCAGAATTGGAGGAGGTTAACATGATCTATCAGTCTGGCTGCTTTGAGGCCAGATAAGGACATGGGAATCCTGACAGTTGTTAAGTTTGTTCTGGTTAAGCTGCTATAACGACAAGAAAAAAAAGGTTGCAGCATTTTGGATTTTTGTCTTTGGTGGGAGTGGCCCAGAGCTACAAACTGGATTGATTAGAATGCTTTTTGGAAGAGAGCTGGTTTTTAGGTATGTATATATGGGGGAGCCTGGCAAAAATCAGAGAACCCATATCTGTGCATGTTAGCATGTGTTTAGCATAAATGTTAAAAACTGGGGATTACTCGTATCATTGGTCTTCAGTCCTTAAGAACAGCTTGCAAGATGGTAACAAACTTGGGGGGGCGGGTCTTATTACCCTTCCCCTTCATTTGCAAGTACTCTACAGTTTTGATAGTTGTCAGAGGAGAGATGACTCTTGGACACATTTTGGGAGGAATTTGCAAGCTAGAACATATGCATGCTAGAACATATGGGTGATGAGTTGTGCTGTTGCCAGGGCACCACCACTTAGTAATGTAGCTGATCAGATGGAAGCTACAACTTGCATTACTCACAATAATATGATTTGACATTGCTATGATCTGAAGTAGTTAACTTCATTTTATCTGCAACCTGTGGGTATTCGGATCCATATCGGATCCAAGCCGGCAACTTTACAAGCATCTGCTCCGAGCTCCAAGCTCCTCCCCCTTACCCATAACACACCACCATCTCCTACATTCCCTCAGATCTTGTTTGTCGCTTCGTGCATCAGCATCGTGATCTCCACAGCTCTGAGCTTTAGTTTTCTGTAAGTGCTTTTTGGGGATTTTGGTTTGAGAGAGTTTCTCAGTTAGTTCCCTTTTCCTCCCCCTAATGCTAGTTTGTCGGTTGTTATAAAAAAAAAAAATAATAAAGTTCATAGCTATTGTGAAGTAGTTTGTGTAGGCCCTTCCCTTCCCTTAGTGTGTGCATGGTCAGGTAGTGTGTTGTGTTTTCTAGGTGTGGCTGCTGTTGTTTTTGGGATGTCTGAACAGCCAAAACCTACCTTTAAAAAATGCACAGAGTGTGGCCATAAGCTTTCACCAGCGGATGGCCACACTCTGTGTGTTGTTTGCTTAGGTGTAGCACATTTGTCCACCCAATGCAGCGTTTGTGCAGGATTTAATCCGAGGTCCCTGAAAGATAGAAAGGCCAAACATGTGGCAAAAGGCCAGCTTCCAGCATTTACCTTGGATTCTTCAGCCTCGGCCTCTGCTTCTACAACTCCCGCCCAACTTCCCCCCAGGATGGGACTCACCCTCCCGCTAGACCTGCTGAAGGGGATGTGGCCAAAGGGAGAGACAAGAAACACAAGGATGCAGAGAGAGGGAGAGATGGAGAGAAGAAAGGGGATAGACCATGTAAACAGTCTCCGTTTCGGGAGTCTTTCCCTAGCCCGCCTTCCAAGGTCTCGAGACCTGTTTCTCCTCGGCTCCACTCCACCAGATTTTCCCCGAAACCAATGGAGCTGAGGCCTTCCTCTAGATCCTCGCAGTGACCAGCGAGATCCGAGTTGGTCGCCTCCTTGCGCTCGACTCTGAGTCTTTCTGAAATGGATATGGGCAGGATGATGAGGAGATTCATTAGGACCCAAATCCAGATGGGAATCTTGCCAGGTCCCTCTCCCTCTGGAGGGGGGACCTTTATGCCGTTCTTTCACCCGCTTTCCCCTTCCCCCATCCGGCCTGCAGTTTCAGGGTATATGGATCCGAGGATCTTTGGGGCTGGGAATTCGGCGCCAATGTTTCCTCCAACCCCGAATCCGGCGATTACCTTGAGTTCCTTGGATCTGAGCAGCTCTCGGGGCAGAGGACAGGGAGTCGGACCCGAGGGGGTGGATGTGTCTTCGGTTCCAAACTTGTCGGGTCCAAGCCATTTCTTTCAAGCTCCGTCTACCCTAGCTTTGGCCCCAATCCTAACGACAGACCCGGGGAGAGCTTCCTCCTTGTTGGGCTCTCCATTGGCATTCGACGTGGTGGTGAGGGTTCTCTCCCAAGGATCAAGACCCCAGCCTATTTCCTTGGATTCTGCCCAGACTCAATCGGATTTGGTTACGACTCCCTTCAGCTAGTCTCGGGGACAGCCTGTGCTAGGGAAGCCCCAGGCAGTTCCCCTGGAGGAACCTCCGCGTGGCTCATGAGCCCTCTTCAGAGAGCCCCGCTGAGGAGGTTCATTGTAAGCACACGTGCAAAAGGAGGCACCTGGACTCCTCTGAGTCCCTTACAAAAGACACTGATTTAGATGAAGAAGAAGGTTCCCCCAGGTCACCTCCCGAGGATGTCTACTTTGGAGACATTATGGAGATCCTCTGTCAGAGGGGAGGTTGGTCAGCCCCAAAATCTTTTACGGATGAATCAGTGTTCCTGGAGGCTTTTGGCACAGGCCCATCTATGTCCTGGGTGTCCCTGTTGGTGGATCCTTTAGTGGATCTTATCACCACGTGGGCATGGAAGGAGCCTGACACCATAGAGCCGATACCCAAGTGCCCGGACAAAATTCTCTCTCCACCCTCTGATAGATAGGCATGGAATAAAGGGATCCTCTGTGGACGCTATGGTGGTTGCAGCAGCCACCAAGAGGGAACTGGCTCAAGAGAGTTCCTCGGTCCACCCTCCGGATAAGGAATCCAGGACGGTGGATCGATTTGGGAAGCGAGTGTATTCTTCAGCGACGTTTTCCATCCGAGCACTGAACTACTTGGCACATGTAATACGACTGCAGCGAGACCTAGTTACAGAGTTAACTGAGTCGTCCCCAGAGTCTTTGCCGCAGGAGGACAAGCATCTGTTCTATGCGAAGATGTCTACTCTGAATTCAGTGTCAAACATGTCCATGCGCCTCCTTTCTCATGCTACGGAAGGAGCAGCTAGGGCGGCTGGGACCGGCATAGCTATGAGGCGACACACTTGGCTCAGACTGTGTCAGTTTACGGACCCCTTCAAGGCTTCTTTTACAAATGCTCCCTTCGATGGTTCTTCTCTGTTTGGGAAGACCATACGTGACACCCTTGTCCAGAGTGAGAAAGATGGGAAGACTTTGTTTGCCATTGGAATCCACTTCTCTAGCCCTCAAAGATCCCTTTCCAGGAACCAGAGAGGGCAAAAGAAGATGTGGTTCTGGAATTCGCAGTTTTCCTGGGTCTCTCAGGACAACTCATCCCCTAGAGGCAGAGGTGGACATGACAGATGCCTTCCCAGAGGCAGAGGGGGTCTGAGGAACTTTGGGCCTAGGGAGCCCTTCTCAGACAGGCCCTCGTAGCAGCCCTGAGGGGTTGCCCGACTGTCCTACTCTGGAGGCAGTCAGGGGAAGATTATCATTGCACCCAATGGCATGGGAATCCATAACTGCAGATTGTTGGGTGCTTCAGATAATATCCAGAGGTTACACCATCCCGATGTTCTTCGTTTTTCACTGTTGCAGTCATCACATTAGGGTAACTGCTTGCAGTAGCCCTCAGTTGGCCTGATTAACAAAGCCTTGGGTCCTGCATCGGTTGCTGTCCCTTCTTCCGTGACATCAGGTCGTCAGGGGTATAAAACATGCACCCGATGCCATTACATCAGTCTTTCTTGCCGTGCTGTACACGAATCAGTTCGCAAGTGCCGGTCGGCCGACTCCTGAAATTTTCATTTTCGAGTTTCAGAGCCGAAGTCTTCAACTAAAAGCCAAGTGCCCCATTGGGGAAACTTTTTCTTGCTCTAAACTGATGTCAGTAAAAGTTAATAATTGCATTACTTGTGAAAAGCAAATACCTCATAAAGATTTTCAATTGTACTGTATTCCATGCCTAGGCCCTGACCACAACGTACTTCGCTGTCAATTTTATGCCTTATTTAAACCACAAATTATCCGTTGTCAGTATATTTTCACTTCAAAATATTTTGGTGCTTGGTTCAATTATCCTGATATGTCTTCGTTAAGCTAACCGACTACCGACATTCCAAAAAAATGCAAAGATAAAGACAGAGGCAGGCTGTCTAGGTCCAAAGCTGCCGACGACGCTTCTCCTAAGCCAGTCGCCAGTTCGCTGGTACTCAGGTGCTTTTGCAGCCCCTGATACCCGCTACTTCAGATTTGCAGGCCTCTGCTGAGACCCATTCGGAGTCCGGTATGCCGCAAGATGTTTCAACTGTGGAACCTGCGGATGTCTCTACCTTGGGTGGGTCCGGAGCCGCTGTGCAGGCACCGGCTTCTGAGGGTGTATTCAGGCCTACTGACTTGCATATTAAACCGACTCCATCTTCTTCTTCAAGGCCTAAAACTCGAACCTTGCCTAGAAAACTGATGCCCAGACCACATGGTCAGGCCTCTATGCCTAAAAAAACAAATGATAAGAGTGGCCAAGACCTTATTACTCTAATTAGAGGAAGCCAGAGAGACGTAGGACTGAGTTTGCTTATGGTACTTCTGACCAGAATTCTGAATTTTCTGTTTCCTCTGATGACTAGGATTTACCCTTATCTACCTATGAGGACTCTATTCCCTCTGCTCCCCTCCCAGAGGATTTCTCTTTTGGTGAAACCTTGCATACTCTCAGGGAGTATTTTCTTTGGGAAAGTCAGGATTACTCTGATTCTAAAAAGAGGCTTAGGGATTTCTTACTCCTGCCCCAGCACAGGCCTTTAGCCATACCTCCTGTACTAGACATTGTTGATGATGCCTTTTTGGAATCTAGCTTGGCCCCTGACTCTTTACCTCCTGCTTCCAGATAACCTGATAGATATTACAGGGTCCCTGACTCTCACAAGTTCCTTTTTAAAAAATCCTACTGCGGATCCTGAGATCATTTCACGGGGACCCAATGGCATTAAAGCTACTACTGCCAAAAATCTTACCTCCTCTGATAGAGACTCCAGGGAACTGGATAGATGGGGTAAGAAGGTATACACTTCTGCAACTTTGGCCATTAGGGCCTTAAACTGCCAGTTTCATATGTTAAAGTATCAGCAGCCTATTATTGGATTGCTTAAACAGAAAATTATGTTGATTCCTGATTGTGCTGAAAATAAGGATTTACAGGATTTACTGCATTCAGCTGAACAAGTTGGGAAACATACTTTGCAATGTGGTTTTGATTCACTAGAGGCATCTTGCAGGGCTGCTGTAATTGGGTCTGTACTTAGAAGGCATGCTTGGCTTAAGGAGCAATTCTTGCTGGTTCATGTTAAAGTGAAATTACTGGATGATCACTTAAACCAGGACCGCCTGTTTGGCAACAAGGCAGAAGAAGTTCTTAAAAGATGGACGAAAAAGTTAAATCTATGCAGACTTAAAGATGTTTTACAAGTACAACCTCCAAGGTTTAGTAGGCATTGGCCTTCCAAGAATTGGTCCTTTCCTGCCTCTTCCAGACCTTCTCAGTCCAAACCCAGATTCAGCAGAGCTCCCAGGCTCCAGTCCCAGGGTACGCACAGGACTAAGCAGTGGGGGGCCTCCACTTCCAAATCTGGGAGTAATAAAATTCCCCCCTATGGTAAACTGTCTCAATGACTTCTTTTTAAATTTCCAAGCACTTCTCAACTGACTGCCCCTTTGGGGGGAAAGATTGCTCTTCATGCAAAGAACTGGGAACTCATTACCCAGGACAAATGGGTTTTAAATATAGTGTCCCAGGGATACAGATTTCACTTCCACACGTTACCAACACCAAGTGGGTGGCCAGATCTACCTCCAAAATCAGTGGGCAGAAGCCCAGAAGCAAGTACTTTCTCTCTTAAGCATGGGGGCAATTCAATTGGTACCAGAAGAGGAAAAGGGACAATGTTTCTACTCGAGACTTTTCCTGGTACCCAGAAAAGACAATTCATGGCGACCTATCCTGGACCTGTCTACTCTAAACACCTATTTGGTGATTCCAAAATTCAAGATGCTGACTCTTCACCAGTTGCTCCCTATACTAGGCAAAGACGCCTAGTTGGCAGTACTAGAGTTAAAGGAAGCATACCTGCACATCCCAATCAGGGAATCTTGCAGAAGATACCTACGCTTCAAAGCAGGCTACACACACTATCAGTTCTCTGCACTGCCCTTTGGCTTATCTACTGTGCCCAGGGTATTCACAAAGTGCCTAGCTCCAGTCATTGCATTTTGCAGGCAAAGAAATATTCAAATATACCCATACCTGGACGATTGTCTAATTCAGGCAGAAATCCAGGACATACTTTTGAATCATCTGGCCTTTGTACAAAGGGTGCTAACTTGTCTGGGGTACACCATAAACAAAAAGAAATCACACCTGGTACCCTGTCAACAAGTTATATTCCTGGGAGCAAGCTTGAATACAACTTCCCAGATGGCTTTCCTCACGCCAGAGAAACAAATTCATTTGACAACCTACTTCAAACAAGTGGCCACAAAAACCCTGCTATCTGCAAGGCAAATACTACAAGCCTTGGGGTTCATGGCCTCCTGCATTCTTCTAATTCTATATGCAAGACTGCATATGAAGAAACTACAATGGTATCTAAAAAGCTTATGGTGTCAACATTCTCAGGATCTAGAAGCAATGATTCCTATCATACCTTGCCTACGCATAGAGTTCCTTTGGTGGGCAGAGGCCTGCCACCAAAACAAGGGACTACCATTCACACTACCCCCTGCCGCCCAAACCCTAACAAAAGACGCATCAGACTATGCATGGGGGGCTCACCTGGCAGGGAAGTGCATTCAGAGCAAATGGAACCCTAGTCAAATGCACCTGCATATCAATCAAAAAGAAATGTTAGCTGTACAGAATGCCCTGACAGCCTTCAAGGACCACATTCTTCCAGGACTATTAATGGTAAAGACGGACAACACCACTGTTATGTGGTACATAAACAAGCAGGGGGGTACACATTCTTACCCCCTCTGCAGACTAGCCATGGCATTGTGGAACACAACCCAGAGCTACCAAATGCATCTACAAGCTCAATTCCTACCAGGAAAACTAAATACACTGGAAGACGAACCTAAGCAGAAACCTCATGGACCCACACTAGTGGAAACAGGAACCAATGATTTTCAACATATTGACAAGCAAGTGGGGGAGCCCAAATATAGACCTGTTTGCCTCCCCCCAGAACTATCAATTGGACAAAATTTTCACAAGGACTCCCCACAAACAAGCTTGGAAAGTGAATGCTCTGCCCTTCAGCTGGAAAAACCTGTCAGTTTATGTCTTTCCTCCTCTGCCTCTGCTCTCCAAAGTACTACTAAAGATCAAACAAGACAAACCAAGGACTATTTTGATTGCACCAGACTGGCCCCGCCAATGCTGGTACCCCCTCTTGCGCAGTGTGTCACTGTCGGCCCCATGGCACCTGTCTCAGACTCCTACCCTATTGTCTCAGCAGGGGAACCAGATGCTGCACCCTCAGCTTCAAACACTGAACCTAGCAGCCTGGCTAATTACCTAATCTCTCCTTTACCATCCCTCAGTAAACCAGTGATGGATATCATTTTAGAGGCAAGGAGGCCTAGAACAAAGGGGAATGGATACTGCACTCCTTAGATATTCACAGACAACTTAGATTCTACTTGGACTGGACTAAACCTCAAAGGAAATCTGAACAACTGTTGGTGGCATTTGCTGCAGGGGCAGAGGGGAAAGCTATTTCAAAGCAAACCATTTACAAATGGATAGGGCATTGCATTCATTTCTGCTACAAGCACCATGGAAAACCTATCCCACAGAGGATCAGACCCCACTCAACCAGGGCTGCATCTACCTCTACAGCCTTTCTCAGAGGCGTCCCTATCAGGGACATACTAGAAGCTGCTACCTGGAGTTCTGTATATACTTTCACCAAGCATTACCATCTGCCAATTTTCTCTAAGTCCAGAACTGGCTTTGCCACTGCAGTCTTGCAGGGCCTTATAGCTAGTCCTAATACTATCTAAATTCCTCCTCGCATCCTTAGCTTTGGGAATCTACCCAAATGTGATGACTGCAACAGTGAAACTCGAAGAACATAGTACAGTTGTGTACACGTACCATAAATGTAGATGTTCAAGTGTATTCACTGTTGCAGTCCTGGTTACCCTCCCTTCAGCCCCCTGACTTCTTTTGGCTATACCTCTACTCTCCTTTACTATGCTCAAAAGCTTTTTGGTGTATTAGCTTTTTGGTTGGAGGTATAACCTTGTATATTTATAGATTTAATTGCTTCCCGTTAGGGGGGCACCTGATATCTGGGGCAAGAAAAACTGATGTAATGGCGTCAGCTGCATGTTTTATACCCCTGACGACCTGACATCATGGAAAAAGGGACAGCAACTGACGCAGTACCCAAGACTTTGTTAATCAGGCCGATTGAGGGCTACTGCAAGCAGATAATCCTAATGTGATGACTGCAACAGTGAATATAGTCGGAACATCTACATTTACGGTAAGTGTACACAACTGCACTTTTGTTGCCCCTCCTATCCAACCAAAAAGCCTCCCAGACGTTCCACTGCTCAGAGGGAGATGGCAGAGCTAGAGATTTCCAAGCTGCTTCAAAAACGAGCCATCAAACTGGTCCCCCCCACCCCCCCCCCGATCAGTCCGGATCAGGCATTTTACTCCAGGTTCTTTTTAGTGCCAAAAAAGACGGGGGAACCTCAGACCCATTTTGGACCTGCCAACCTTAAATCTGGCTGCAGCCAACCAGAATTTCTGGAGGGTCACCCACAGTCCATTCTACCTTGTCTTCGAGAATGTGACTGGATGTCCTCCAGGACGCTTACTACCATATCAAGATTCACAGAAGCTCCAGGACATTCCTTAGCTTCCGGCTGGGAGCCTGTCATTTCCAGTTTCGAGCCCTACCTTTTGGTCTTACCACAGTCCCCAGCATGTTTACCAAGGTAATGGCAGTCGCAGCGGCTCACCTGAGGCTTCAAGGGATTCAGGTATTCCCTTACCTAGACGACTGGCTCCTCGCTGCTTCTACCAAGCGTCTTCTTTGCCAAGCCAAAGACTTCTTCCTTCATCTTGCAGCCCTGTTAGGGATTACGGTCAGTGTTCCCAAGTCACTCTTGAATCCAGTACAGATCTTCGACTTCATTGGGGCACAGCTGGACACCCTTCAACTAAAAGTCTTCCTCACTCCAGACAGGGTCCAGAGTCTAAGGGCTCATGTATCACTGATTCTTGTCCCCAGGTTACTGAAGGCGGTAGATGTTCTCGCATCCTTAGCTTTGGGAATCTACCCAAATGTGATGACTGCAACAGTGAAACTCGAAGAACATAGTACAGTTGTGTACACGTACCATAAATGTAGATGTTCAAGTGTATTCACTGTTGCAGTCCTGGTTACCCTCCCTCCAGCCCCCTGACTTCTTTTGGCTATACCTCTACTCTCCTTTACTATGCTCAAAAGCTTTTTGGTGTATTAGCTTTTTGGTTGGAGGTATAACCTTGTATATTTATAGATTTAATTGCTTCCCGTTAGGGGGGCACCTGATATCTGGGGCAAGAAAAACTGATGTAATGGCGTCAGCTGCATGTTTTATACCCCTGACGACCTGACATCATGGAAAAAGGGACAGCAACTGACGCAGTACCCAAGACTTTGTTAATCAGGCCGATTGAGGGCTACTGTAAGCAGATAATCCTAATGTGATGACTGCAACAGTGAATATAGTCGGAACATCTACATTTACGGTAAGTGTACACAACTGCACTTTTGTTGCCCCTCCTATCCAACCAAAAAGCCTCCCAGACATTCCACTGCTCAGAGGGAGATGGCAGAGCTAGAGATTTCCAAGCTGCTTCAAAAACGAGCCATCAAACTGGTCCCCCCCACCCCCACCCCCCGATCAGTCCGGATCAGGCATTTTACTCCAGGTTCTTTTTAGTGCCAAAAAAGACGGGGTAACCTCAGACCCATTTTGGACCTGCCAACCTTAAATCTGGCTGCAGCCAACCAGAATTTCTGGAGGGTCACCCACAGTCCATTCTACCTTGTCTTCGAGAATGTGACTGGATGTCCTCCAGGACGCTTACTACCATATCAAGATTCACAGAAGCTCCAGGACATTCCTTCGCTTCCGGCTGGGAGCCTGTCATTTCCAGTTTCGAGCCCTACCTTTCGGTCTTACCACAGTCCCCAGCGTGTTTACCAAGGTAATGGCAGTCGCAGCGGCTCACCTGAGGCTTCAAGGGATTCAGGTATTCCCTTACCTAGACGATTGGCTCCTCGCTGCTTCTACCAAGCGTCTTCTTTGCCAAGCCAAAGACTTCTTCCTTCATCTTGCAGCCCTGTTAGGGATTACGGTCAGTGTTCCCAAGTCACTCTTGAATCCAGTACAGATCTTCGACTTCATTGGGGCACAGCTGGACACCCTTCAACTAAAAGTCTTCCTCACTCCAGACAGGGTCCAGAGTCTAGGGGCTCATGTATCACTGATTCTTGTCCCCAGGTTACTGAAGGCGGTAGATGTTCTCAGAGCCCTGGGCTCTATGGCTGCATCAATTTCTATTCTTCCCATGTGCGAGTCTTCACATGCGTGCTCTACAATGGACTCCAGCCGTACAGTGATCTTGGCTTGATCTCTCCATGGAATACCCCAATTCACATCAGCAAAGCTGGCAGGGCGTCAGTTCTCTGGTAGGTCCAGTCTTCGGAGATTGTAGCGGGATGCCCCTTTGTTCCATCCACAGCCCAAGCCACAGTGACCACGGATGCCTCCCAGCTTGGGTGGGGGACATTATCTGGGGAGGACGGTCCAAGGCACGTGGTCCCAGATCGAGACCAGATTGCAGATCAATGTTCTGGACATGAGAAGTGCTTTTAGCATTGCAGGCCTTCCATACTGTTCTTCCTTCAGGGACTATTGCAATTCAGTCAGACAACATGTCTGTTGTCTGGTACATCAACAAACAAGGAGGAACCAGATCCTACTCTCTGTGTTGCGAGGCCTTGAGAGTTTGGGAGTGGGCGATCTCCACCAGTCGGTTTCTGATTGCAATGCACATCCTGGGACGCTTCAACATTTTAGCGGACAAATTGAGTCGGGCTATTCTAATGCCACACAAGTTGTCTCTGAAACAGTCGATAGCGGAGGTGATCTGTTCGCATCTCCTTCCAGTGCGAAGTGCAACAAGGTCTTCGCTCTGATTCCCTCACCAAGGGACCCCCCCCCCCCAGAAACACTCTAGTCCATGCTTGGCCTCCAGGGCTACTGTACGCTTATCTCCCGTTACCACTCAATGTGAAGTTTCTTCAGAAGGCTTGCCGACTGATTTGCAAGGTGCTCCTCATTGCCCCATTCTGGCCTCGTCAGGTTTGGTTCGCCTTCCTCTGGTCTCATGTTCTAGCTCCTCCTTGGATTCTAGATCCCTGCCTGGATTTCAATTCTCATCCTTCAGGCACCAGTCCTCCCACCCTGGACAGCCTCAAGCTGACAGCTTGGTTGCTCCAGTTCCCTTAATTGCCAGGACTCCCGGTCTTTCGTCTTCAGTGAAAACTATTCTAGTGGCGGCTTAAGTCTTCCACTAGGAAGATTTACTGCAGTAAATGGAAACAATTTTCTATTTGGGCATCTTAGAGAAACCTGGATCCTTTTAGGGCCCCTGTATCTGCGGTACTGGATTTCTTAGCCAGCATTTTGCAGCAAGGGGCCAGCTCTTCCACTGTAAAAGTGCAACTGGCAGCTGTTTCAAATTTCCATGTAGGCGAGAACAGGAATGCCCTGGCCTCTGCTAGATTGTGTAAGGCTTTTCTTAAAGGCACTTTTCTTTTGCATACTCCAGTTAAGAACCCTGTTCCTCCTTGGGACCTTACCTTGGTTCTTCAGGCCTTAGTTGCTCCCCTCTTTGAACCTGCAGCATCAGCAGATTTCAAGTTCTTATCCTGGAAGACTGCCTTCTTAGTGGTTATTATGTCGCCTAGGAGGGTTTTGGAACTTCAGGCCTTGTCTGCCATGCCCCTTTACTTGATCTTCCATAAGGACAGGATTTCTCTCCGCACAGACCCTTCTTTCTTACCAAAATGGCTTCTGAATCCAACATTAATCAAACAATTAACTTGCCTGTTTTCTTCCCAAATTTTCAGAACATTTGCTAGATGTTCATAGACAACTTCATTTTTATTTACACAAAACAAAGCCCTTCCGTAAGTCTGACCAGTTATTTGTGTCCTTTGCTAAGCCCTTTTTGGGTAATGCCATCTCTAAAGTTTCCTTAGCTAGATGGATTACACTATGTATTTTGCAAATTTATAAAGACAAAGGCTTGTCTCCACCTGGTCCTGTTGAAGCTCATTCTACCAGATCTATGGCGACGTCTGCTGCTTTCTGGCCTAGGGTGTCATTGAATGACATTTGTATGGCAGCAATTTGAGCTAAATCACATACCTTCATTTCTCATTATAAGTTGGATTTAATCTCCAGAGGGAGAGCATCCTACGGCTCTGCGGTGCTCAGGAATATCCTTCCATGAGGGCCTCCCAGAAGTTTGAGTAGCTGGGGATTCTGTCCCACAGGTTGCAGATAAAATGAAGTTAACTACTTCAGATAATGTACTCACCATAACATTCCATCTAACTAGTTATACTTCATTTTTCTGCAACCTTTCCACCCTCCTTCCCCCGAACCTTCTTATGTGATGATCATGTGTGGTTTCTTCTAGTTGAGTTGCTGATTAGATTGGGTTGCAGCAAACTCGATCTGAGGGAAGGTAGGAGATGGTAGTGTGTTATGGGTAAGGGGGAGGAGCTTGGAGCTTGGAGCAGATGTTTGTAAAGTTGCCAGCTTGGATCCCATATGGATCCGAATACCTACAGGTTGCAGAAAAATGAAGTATAACTACTCAGATGGAACGTTATGGTGAGTACATAACTTCTTTTTATTAGAAGTCCTTACTGAACAGTGTGATTTACTTTGAAATGGTATTATTTCTTATTTCTCATATGTGATGTTTCTTTCTTTTTCTGTAACTACTACGTAACTCTGCAGTTGGAAAAATACTGTTAGCTATTCCTTTTGTGCACATGGTACCCTGTGCCTCTACCTACCTCAGCCCATTTAACATATACCAGTCCGTATTAACTCAGGGTACAAAACCCAAAGAATGTAGCTTAAGCTCATACTGTTTGTTATAGCCAGTATTTCTGATGATACTGTAATCATTGCCATTTCATCTGTAATTGCGTCTCCTTTATGTATTATTAAACACTGTAATCACAACCTTACTTGGATTTCGCTATGTTTCAGATTAATAGTGCCATACAGGCTTTTGCAAACAAGTTTTGCTCGGTGATGCTTAAAGATGATCAGAATAGTCAGTCACATAATCAGGTAAACAAGCAGTAAAAAAAATATTTTTTTATTCAAACAATGCTTTTCCCCCAATATAGTAGACTTCCTGGTATCTGGCCTCTCTTTAACCAGCCATCACATTTCTGCCATGGTCCTAGCAAAAGACAACAGAAAAGAACAACACTTCTGCCTCCTCTGGACTAAATAATGACAGACATTTGAGTTTTAGTCTTCATATTCATTAGAAAAAATGCATACTAACACAAATCCTGTTATTCTAACTGATTTATAACCTATAACTATTATTTTGTATGCTTTTTCTGATTAACCAGCCATTCCTTTATCCAGCCTAATGTCTTGTCCCAGCGAGACTGGATAAGAGGGAGTCTACTGTACACTGTTAGCGACACTTGGCAAGAACAGTCAGATGTGTGTGCTAATTTAATTTCTAAGGGTGAATCTGAAATATTTACAACATGCAGCCACTCTCGTGGTCTTGTCAAGCAGCTGATTGTTCGGGGTCTTATGTTTCTTGTTAGTGATCATATTGTTGATTTACAAATCCTGATTTTCTTGTGTTATATAGGTGGATTCCTCCTTAACAGTGCAACCCATAGGCTCAGGTATTGAGCTTCAAACACAGTACATCTTGTCGTTTAGTGTTCAAGACCTGTAGCCTCCATTTATATGTAATGATAAGCTGCCTAAATGTCTCTAGCTAAACTGACTCTTCTAAATAAACCCACCACTGCCAAATGTATTTTTTTCTAGTGTACATTGTGATGTTAGCAAATTGACAAAAAAATCATATGTATTTTCTCATGACATAAGATGTGTAACAGTTCCTTTTATGTGCAGTTTGAAGTAAATGGAATTCTAACTGCATGCAGTCAGTGTTAGCACCATACTTTAGTGATCTATATAAGTAATGCCTTCAGTTGTTGCTTTGGTGTGAAAAACAAGTCATGGTTAGTTTTATGTTCAACTGACACAAACTGATGACATTATCACTTCATGTCGCCTGTCACACTGTAAGCTCAGAGCATGTGTCATCATCATCTTCTTTCGGCTGTTCCCGTTAGGGGTCGCCACAGCAGATCATCTGTTTCCATTTCTTCTTGTCCTCTGCATCTTGCTCTGCCACACCAGCCACTTGCATGTCCTCTCTCACCACATCCATAAACCTTATCTTAGGCCTTCCTCTTTTCCTGTTACCTGGTAGCTTTATCCTTAGCATCTTTTTCCCAATATACTCAGCATCCCTCCTCAACACATGTCCAAGCCAACTTAATCTTGCCTCTCTGGCTTTGTCTCCAAACCTTCCAACCTGGGATGACCCTCTAATATACTTATTCCTAATCCTGTCCACCCTCGTCACACCCAATGCAAATCTTAACATCTTTAACTCTGCCACATCCAGCTCAAACTCCTGCCTTTTTGTCAGTGCCACTGTCTCCAACCCATATAACATAGCTGGTCTCACTACCCTCTTGTAGACCTTTCCTTTCACTCATACTGGTACTAGTCTGTCACAAATCACTCCTGACACTCTTCTCCACCCACTCCATCCTACCTGTACTCTCTTCTTCACCTCTCTTCCACACTCATCATTACTCTGAACTATCGATCCCAAGTATTTAAACTCATCAACCTGTGTCACCTCTACTCCTTGCATCCTCACCATTCCTCTATCCTCCCTCTCATTCACACACATATATTCTGTCCTAGCCCTGCTGACCTTCATTCCTCTTCTCTCTAGAGCATATCTCCATCTCTCCAGGGTCTCCTCCACCTATTCCCTACTCTCACTACAGATCACAATGTCATCTGCAAACATCATAGTCCATGGGGACTCCTGTCTGATCTCATCTGTCAACCTGTCCATCACCATTGCAAATAAGAAAGGGCTCAGAGCTGATCCATGATGTAATCCCACCTCCACCTTAGACGCGTCCGTCACTCCCACCGCAGACCTCACCGCTATCACACTACCCTCGTACATATCCTGTACCACTCTTACGTACTTCTCTGACACTCCCGACTTCCTCATACAATACCACAACTCCTCTCTAGGCACCCTTATTTATGCTTTCTCTAAGTCTACAAAAACACAATGCAACTCCTTCTGACCTTCTCTATACTTCTCCATCAACACTCTGAGAGCAAACATCGTATCTGTAGTGCTCTTTCCCAGCATGAAACCATACTGCTGATCACTAATAATCACGTCCCTTCTTAACCTAGCTTCCACTACTCTTTCCCACAACTTCATGCTGTGACTGAACAATTTAATCCCTCTGTAGTTACTACAGCTCTACACATCACCCTTATTCTTAAAAATCGGTACTAAAACACTTTTTCTCCATTCCTCAGGCATCCTCTCACTTTTCAAGATTTCATTAAACAATCTGGTTAAAAATTCCACTGCCATTTCACCTAAACACCTCCATGCTTCCACAGGTATGTCATCTCGACCAACAGCCTTACCATTCTTCATCCTCTTCATCCTCTTCATAGCTATTCTTACTTCCTCCTTGCTAATCCATGGTACTTCATGATTCACTATCCCCACATCATCCAACCTTCTCTCCCTCTCATTCTCTTCATTCATCAACTCCTCAAAGTACTCTTTCCATCTTCTCAACACACTCTCCTCGCTTGTGAGATTGTTTCTCTCATTATCCTTTATCACCTTTACCTGCTGCACATCTTTCCTAGCTCGGTCTATCTGTCTAGCCAATCGGTATGGGTCCTTTCCTCCCTCCTTAGTGTCCAACCTTTCATACAACTCTTCATATGCCTTATCCTTAGCCTTCGCCACCTCTCTCTTTGCCATGCACCTCATCTCCTTATACTCCTGTCTACTTTCTTCATCTCTCTGACAATCCCACTTCTTCTTTGACAACCTCTTTCTCTGTGTACTCTCCTGTACTTCCTCATTCCACCATGGCTCCTTGTCGTCCTTCCTCTGTCCAGATGTCATACCAAGCACCTTTCTAGCCATCTCCCTTACTAGCTCTGCTGTAGTTACCCAGCTATTTGGTAACTCCTCACTGCCACCCAGTGCCTGTCTTAACTCATCCCTGATCTCCATCTCACAATTACCCTTTTTCAATTTCCACCATTTTATCCTTGGTGCTGCCGTCACACTCCTCCTCCTCCTCTTCTTGATCACCAACGTCATCCTACAAACCACCATCCTATGCTGCCTAACTGCACTTTCCCCAGTCACCACTTTACAGTCTCCAATCTCCTTCAAACTGGCCCTCATACATAAGATATAATCCACCTGTGTGCATCTTCCTCCACTCTTGTATGTCACCTTATGCTCCTCCCTCTTGTTAAAATGTGTATTCACCACAGCCATGTCCATCCTTTTTGCAAAATCCACTACCATCTGACCTTCTGCATTCCTTTGTTTAACACCATACCTACCCATCACTTCCTCATCCCCTCTGTTCCCTTCACCAACATGCCCATTGAAATCTGCTCCAATCACCACTCTCTCATCCTTGGTACAGTCATCACCACTTCATCCAACTCACTCCAAACTTTTTCTCTATCATCCATCGCACACCCAACTTGTGGAGCATATGCACTAACAACATTCATCATTACACCATCAATTTCCAGCTTCATAAACATCACTCTGTCTGACACTCTTTTCACCTCAAAAACACTCTTAGCATACTGATCCTTTAGGATAACTCTACGCCATTTCTCCTCCCATCCACACCATGATAAAACAATTTGAACCCACCTCCGATACACCTAGCCTTACTCCCCTTCCATCTGGTCTCTTGCAAACACAATATACCAACCGTCCTTCTGTCCATCATATCGGCTAGCTCTCTCCCTGTACCAGCCATACTGCCAGCATTCAAAGTTCTGACCCTCACTACCACAATCTTAGCCTTTCTCCTCTCTTCCTGCCTTCGGCCATGCCTTCCACCTCTTCTCCTCCTTCGGCCAACAGTAGCCCAATTTCCGCCAGCACCCTGTTGGCTAACAGTACTGGTGGCGGTCGTTATCGCGGGCCTCGACCGATCCGGTATGTAAATATTTACTTGTGTCCGCATTAATTATTTGGTGAAGTTTTATGCCGGATGCCCTTCCTGATGCAACCCTCCCCATTTATCCGAGTTTGGGACCGGCACAAAGAAATGCACTGGCTTGTGCATCCCCAGTGGCTGGTTTAAGCTCAGAGTATGTGTAAAGTGTAAAAATAAAGGAAAATGGACAAGCATGTCACTCTTTGTTACTGATTCTTTCAAAAATGTGCATTTCCTCCCTTCCATGTCAGCCTGTGAGTGAACATGTATCCTATCATGGACCAGTGAATCAGTTAATCTGTCTCATTAATCTGATATACGGAATGAAAGGCTAGGACCTGCACTGTTCACTTGGAACACAGGAAACAACAGATGAGAAGTGAACTACTAAATGCTGACGGTTTATGTAGTAATGTTATAGTTTGTGCAGAAATGGATTTCCTTTTTCTCTCCTGACCTATTAGCAATGATGGAGTCCTGGCTTCAGTCACATGTCCTTAACTCTGCAGGCTGTGTGCCACAGAGGGATGAAGCACTGACTGTGACTCCTCTGTCATGTGTGATTGCCTAATAAGGCAGCCATGGAAGATTCTGCTGGGGAAGTGATAATGGGGAGACTGATGTCACCTCAGCCATTGTGAGGGGAAAGGAGGCAGCTTCGTCTACTACACTACAGACACTCACCAGAGGCTAGATGTGTTAGAGAGGGCTGTAGATAAAAACACAAACAGCACTGCACGTACAGGTTAGGTACACATGTTTAAGGGGCCGATTTGTGGGACTTTTATGTGTTAAGGCTGCTACAGGAGTAGAGATGTTGCACTATGACCATTTGTTACCTAAAGAGGAACACATTTGCACAGTCTGTTACAAGAGAGCCAGTGGTCCACATGCATGAGGAACAGAAAGATGTAGAAAAAATATCTGTCATTCTGAAGTCTTGTCATTGGGATATAGTGTTTTTAAAAATGACAGGAAACATAAAGATGCAGTGGTGTTGCCATTATATGTAGTGATGGCATTTGCTCTATCCTGTAGCCCATTCATTTCCTGAACACGTTTCTGAGTCTTGTTTTACATTAATAATAAAATAATAAACAAAAGACGGCACAGATCACCCAATGAGACAAGACACACTTTAATCTCTCCAAAACATTAGACAGTGAGCATTTTCATCACAAATAGTGGCTTCCTCAGACTGAATAATGACAAACAACTACTTGTTTTTTTAAAAACATAAAACAACCAATCACAAACACAATGAACAATCATGTGCTTTACTTACTATGATGTTTCAAGCTCTTCCTTCTAAGATAAGCTGTAAAATCAACTCTATTATTAAGGCCAGGTGGAAAGCAGGCATTTAATCTCCCCTGCCACATATACTCTCTCCAGCCTAACTCACTTTCAGCATCAAATCTTTTATCACAATTAGATATTTCTTCAAGCACTATAAATTTAAATTTGATGCTACGTCTATTGCTAGAATAATGTTTGGCCAAAGTATTCTTTAAATCCTTAGATTCCACAGCATATTTGTGCTCATGCACACATACAGATGTTCATCGTGCATACAGCTGCAGTCATTACAGATGGGTTATCCTGCCGTCAGGCGGGTCCTCGGTCGGCCGAATTCCAAAGTCTAGGTCCGGCGTCGGTTGTCGTCGCTTCTTCCCTGACGTCAGTGTGGCAGGGGTATAAAAGAGGCAGCCAATGCCATCTTCTTCAGTCTTTCTTGCCGCGCGGTACCCGAAGCAGAAGCAGTTCGCAAGTGCCGGTCGGCCAGCTCCTGAGATTTACGAAAATATTTCAGCCGAAGTCTTCTTGAAAGCTAAGTACCCCATTGGGGAAACTTTTCTTGCCTCAGACCGATGTCAGACAAAGTTAATAATTGCATTTCATGTGGGAAGCAAATACCGCATAAGGATTTCCACTCTTTTTGTATACCTTGTTTAGGCCCAGACCACAACGTCTTGGCCTGACGTTTTTGTGCTAGATTCAACAAGCGCACTATTAAGCGCCGGGCGGAGTTCGCCCTTCACTATTTTGGTAAATAATTTAATTACATTATGTCGTCGGATACTCCGACTCCAGTTTTGAGTAAAAGACGCAAAGATAAGGACCGACATACGAGGTCCGCACCAACTACTGACACCACGCTAAGGTCGACTACCAGTTCTCCGGTTCTCAGCGAGGCGCCTACGCAGCCCCTGAGTACCGATGACACTACATTACCGGTGTCTTCAGTACCCGAGGTCGCAGCCTCCTCGATCCCCATTCCTACTACAGATATCGACGCCACTCTTGGCGGGGAAACTCAGAGTTTAGACAGGCCTGCCATTTCTCAAGGTGTCTTCAGGCCTTCCTCCTTCTCTATTAAAGCTTTCACAAAATCTAAAGCAGCCATGAAAACCAAAAAACCGGGACCTCAGACCCCCTCTCAAAGCCCCATGCCTAAAAAACAGATGCTCAAAATGGCTGAGGATTTTATTACTCTTATCAGGGGTTCTCAACCCCCCCTCGGACAAAAGGCCCAGATTAGAGGAAGACTACCCTTCCTCAGATCAAGCCTCTATTACCTCTGAACATTCTGAGGACCAGGATTATGCCTATTCTCCTTTTGAAGACTCTGATGCAGAGGAGTCTATTCCCTCGGTCTCCCCCCCTGAGGACTACTCTTTTGGGGAAACCCTACATACATTGAGGGAACACTTTCACTAGGAAGGCCAAGATTACTCAGATTCCAAGAAAAGGCTCAGGGATTTTCTCTTGCTCCCCCAGCATAGGCCCCTGGCTATCCCTCCTGTTTTAGATATATTGGATTATGTGTATACAGAAGCCAGCCTTAATCCAGATTCTTTACCTCCAGCTCCTGTTAAACCAGACAGGTATTACCAGGTTCCTGATTCACACCAGTTCCTATACAAAAGCCATACTGCTGACCCAGAAACTATTGCACAGGGCCCCAAGGGAATTAAGGCCTCTACTGCTAAAAACCCATTACCTTCAGAGAGAGATTCCAGAGCTTTAGAAAGGTGGGGGAAAAAGGTGTATACCTCGGCCACTTTAACCATGAGGGCATTAAACTGTCAGTTCCATATGTTAAAGTATCAACAGTTTTTGTTATCTCAATTGAAAAGCAAAATGACACAACCAGAACAACCAGATTTAAAAGAGTTGCAGGATTTGTTGCATGGTGCAGAGCAAGTGGGTAAACATACCTTGCAGTGTGGTTTTGATGCTTTAGAGGACTCATGTAGAGCTGCTGTTACGGGGTCTGTTATACGTAGACATGCTTGGCTCAAAGAGCAAGCCTTACCAGATCATGTCAAAGCTAAATTATTAGATGCACCTCTTCAAAAAGATGTATTGTTTGGTGTTAAAGCTGAGCAGGTACTAAAGAAAATGGAGGAAAAAGCGAAATCAATACAAACAGTGAAAGATTTGCTGCAGGTACAACCTCCACGTTTCCGCAGAAACTGGCCTTCAAAAAATTAGTCCTTTCCAGCCACGGACAGACCTCAAAGGGGCAGATACAGACGCCCAAGGGGTAGAGGGCAACCTCAAGGATCTTTCAGAGCCAGACAGTGGCAAGCACCAACCCCAAGAGGTGGAGAAGATAGATCACAGTCATTCAGAAAGCAGACACAATGACTTCCCCTTTTACCTGCCAAGCAAAGCTTTAATGGCAGCACCTTTGGGCGAAAAACTGTCATTATTCTCAAAAAATTGGCATATTGTTACAAAAGACAAATGGATTCTGGACATTATAGACAGAGGCTACAGGTTCCACTTTCACTCCCTTCCAAAAATGAGAGGCATGCCAAACCTGCCACAAAATCAAAGGGCAGAGGCACAAAAACAAATTTCAGCTCTCATGGACATGAAAGCGATTCAAGAGGTACCTGCAAAAGAACAAGGTCAAAGGTTTTATTCCAGACTATTCCTGGTACCAAGGAAAGACAAAGATTGGAGACCTATCTTAGACCTATCCATCCTAATCACTTATTTACAGGTACCAAAATTCAAGATGCTCACATTACAGCAGCTTCTTCCCATGCTAGGCAAGGAGTCTTGGCTGGTAGCATTGGACCTCAAGGAGGCATACCTGCATGTCCCTATCAGACAAGATTGCAGAAGATACCTCAGATTTCTTGCAGGTTCAACCCATTATCAATTCTCTGCATTGCCCTTTGGCTTATCTACTGCGCCCAGAGTGTTTACGAAATGCCTGGCATCAGTAATCACCTTCTGCAGACTTCAAGGAATACAAATCTACCCATATCTGGACGACTGCCTGATCCAAGCGGACAGCAAGGACATACTTCTGAAACACCTGGCATTTGTAATAAAACTGTTGAACTTTCTGGGATACACAGTCAACAAAAAGAAATCAAATCTAATACCCTCTCAACAAATAATTTTCCTGGGTGCCAGCTTGAATACAACCGCCCAGATGGCCTACCTCACGCCAGACAAACAAGGGCAACTGTCTCAATACTTCAGCAAAATGACAACCTTCACCAGGCTGACTGCAAGGAAAGTCCTGCAGGCTCTGGGATTCATGGCATCTTGCATCCTACTAATCCCATGTGCAAAGCTGCATATGAGGAAACTTTAATGGTACCTAAAAAACCTATGGTCTCAACACAGCCACAGCTTGGAAACAATTATACCACTCATTCCATGCCTTCAAAAGGAATTTCTGTGGTGGGCTCAAGCATGCCAAAGAAACATAGGTCTCCCTTTCTGCGTACGTAAAGCAACTCAAATCATCACAACAGACGCCTCAGACTACGCCTGGGGGGCACACATGACAGATCAGTGCATTCAGGGAAAATGGTCCCAAAAAGAGAAGTACCTACAAATCAACCAAAAGGAAATGCTAGCCATGCAAAATGCTATTATGGCCTTCAAAGACGTACTGCATCCAGGCCAGCTATTGATAAGGACAGACAACACCACAGTGATGTGGTACATAAACAAACAGGGGAGAACTCATTCATACCCCCTGTGCAGGCAAGCCATGACCCTATGGAACACAGCACTGGAATTGCAAATTCAACTACAGGCAAAATTCCTGCCAGGGAAGGAAAACACACTGGCAGACAGCCTAAGCAGAAATATGACAGATCCACACGAATGGAAGCTGCATCCTCAAGTTTTCGCAAAGATAACTCAGGCATGGGGACAGCTAGACATAGATCTCTTTGCTACCCACAGAAATTACGAATTGAAAAAATTGTGTTCAAGGACCTATCATCCACAATCCTGGAGAGTGGACGCACTTTCTTTCAATTGGACAACGTTGACTGTCTATGCCTTTCTGCCTCTTCCTCTGCTGCCCAAAGTTCTATTAAAAGCCAGAGCAGAGAGGCCGAAAATGATTCTCATTGCTCCTGATTGGCCAAGACAACACTGGTATCCGCTCCTGAAGAGCCTGACACATTCCCCACCATGGATCCTACCTCTAGTCCTTCTTCTGTTGTCCCAGCACAACTTCAAGACTCTTCACAGCCAGCTCAAAACCCTAAATCTAGCTGCATGGAGAATCCCTTGATTTCCCAACAGATCCTCCTCTCCAAGGAGGTGCAGGATGTCATCTTGGAGGCCAGAAGACCTTCTACTAGAAAAGCCTACTCCGCCAAATGGAAACGATTTTGTGCCTGGAATCAAGAAAAGGGCCAGAATCCTTGGGTAATAAATTTACCTCAAATTTTACAGTACCTAGCTGAGATGTTAAACAGTGGGCTTTCCTTCTCCTCCATCAAAATCCACACTTCAGCCATTTCTGCACAATACAACACAGATCCTCCTTTATTCTCTCATCCTCTCTTAAGACAGTTCCTCAGAGGGGCAAAGAATATAAACCCCCCAAGGAAACCACCAGTCCCTGCTTGGGACCTCAACTTCGTATTGGAAAAGCTGACCCTTCCTCCCTTCGAGCCAGCTGCTTCAACAGAACTACAATACTTGTCATGGAAAACAGCCTTCCTTCTGGCTATCACCTCAGCACGCAGGGTTTTGGAGCTACAGGCCCTCATGGCTGTGCAACCTTTCATCATTTTCCATCAGAGAAGAGTTTCCTTACGAACCACCCTACCTTTATGCCAAAGGTAGTATCCAGTGTAGCTCTGAATCAGACTATCCACTTATCTACATTTTATCCTAATCCACAAAACAAAGGGGAAAGACTACTGCATTGCTTGGACATTCACAGACAACTTCGTTATTATTTGGACAGGACAAAGCCATTCAGGAAATCCGAGCAACTCTTTGTGTCCTATGCTACAGGTGCTCAATGAAAGGCTATTTCTAAACAGACAATCTCAAAATGGATAGCCCACCGCATACACTTTTGTTACTCATTTCATGGAAAAGCTGTGCCTTCAAGCATCAGATCCCACTCCACCAGGGCCACAGCTACCTCTGCAGCTTTCCTCAGGGGGGTTCCTACCAAGGACATTTTGGAAGCAGCCACTTGGAGTTCAGTGCACACTTTCTCCAAACACTATCACCTTCCACTATACTCTAAATCTAGAGCGGGATTTGCCACAGCTGTCTTGCAGGGCATCCTTGCTCCTCCTAGTTCCACTTAGTGCCTGACACCCCTGCTTAGCTTTGGGATTCTTCCCATCTGTAATGACTGCAGCTGTATGCACGATGAACATAGTACAGTTTTGTACTTACCATAAATGTAGATGTTCGAGTGCTCGTACAGCTGCAGTCCAGGTTCCCCCCGCTCCGTCCCCTCTTAGGACAGGCCTTATGACAAACACCTTCTCATACAACCTATTTGGGGGTATTCTTTTATGGTGTATTTGCTTGCAACTACTGTTTTTTGATTACTCTATATTGCATGATTACATAAGTTTATGTTTTGCCTTCCTTCTGGGGGCACCTGACATCTGGGGCAAGAAAAACTGAAGAAGATGGCGTCGGCTGCCTCTTTTATACCCCTGCCGCACTGACGTCAGGGAAGAAGTGACGACAACCAACGCCAGACCTAGACTTTGGAATTCGGCCGACCGAGGACCCGCCTGACGGCAGGATAACCCATCTGTAATTACTGCAGCTGTATGAGCACTCGAACATCTACATTTATGGTAGGTACAAAACTGTACTTTCTCTCAAATGATCAAAATGGCTGAAGGTTTAATTACTCTGATCAGGGGTAGCCAACCCCCTCCTTCTTAGAGGTCTAGGCAAGACATTGATTATGAATCTTCTGAACAGGATTCCATGTCTTCTGACTCTTTTAATGAACAGGATTTGTCTATACCTACTTATGAGGACTCTGATGCAGAAGATTCCATTCCTTCTGCTTCTCCAGCTGAGGATTTTTCTTTTGGGGAAACTTTACATACCTTAAGGGAACATTTCCACTGGGAAAGTCAGGATTTCTCTGAATCTAAAAAGAGACTAAGGGATTTTCTTCTTCTTCTTCAGCATAGGCCTTTGGCTATACCTCCTGTTCTAGACATTGTTGATGATGTTTTTTCAGAATCTAGTATGGCTCCTGATTCTCTGCCTCCGGCTCCTTCTAAGCTAGACAGATACTGCAGGCTTCCTGACTCCCACAAATTCCTTTTCAAAAATCCTATTGCAGATCCTGAAACCATTTCTCAGGGTCCCAAGGGCATTAATACCTGTACTGCTAAATATCCTTCCCCTTCTGATAGAGATTCCAGGGCGATGGATAGATGGGGTAAGAAGGTTTACACTTCTGCAACCTTGGCAATCAGGGCTTTAAACTGTCAATTTCATATGCTTAAATATCAACAGCATGTCATGGGATTGCTTAAACAGAAAATGATGTTAATTGCTGATTGTGTGGAAAATAAAGATTTACAGGATTTATTGCATTCAGCTGAACTAGTTGGAAAACATACTTTGCAATGTGGTTTTGATTCTTTGGGGGCCTCTTGCAGGGCTGATGTAACTGGGTCTGTGTTAAGAAGACATGCTTGGCTCAAAGAGCAAACTCTGCCTGATCATGTCAAAGCAAAATTGTTGGATGCTCCTTTGCAACAGGACCGTCTTTTTGGCAATAAGTCTGAAAAAGTTTTAAAAAAGTTGGAAGATAAAGCTAAGTCTATGCAAATTGTGAAAGATTTCTTACAAGTGCAACCTCCAAGATTTAGTAGGCACTGGCCTACTAAGAACTGGTCCTTTCCAGTTTCTTCGACAGCCACTCAAGTCAGACCCAGACATTCCAAAGGCTCCAGGTTTCAATCGCAAGGGACTTTTAGAACAAAGCAATGGGGTGCCTCCTCTTCCAAATCTGGAAACAACAAGGCACCTCCCTATGGTAAACAGTCTCAATGACATCCTTCTACAATTACTAAGCACTTACCTCTTAGCCGCCCCTTTGGGGGGAAAACTGGCACTTCATGCAAGAAACTGTCAACTTATAACCCAGGACAGTTGGGTTTTAAATATAGTATCCCGAGGATACAGATTTCATTTCCACACGTTGCCAATCCCAAACGAATGGCCAGACCTGCCCCCAAATCAGTGGGCAGAGGCCCAGAAACAAGCACTGTCCCTCATGAACATGGGGGCTATTCAACCAGTACCAGAAGTGGAAAAGGGACAAGGTTTCTATTCAAGACTTTTCCTGGTACTCAGAAATGACAAATCATGGCGTCCAATTCTGGACTTATCTACTCTAAACTCATTTCTGGACATTCCAAAATTCAAGATGCTGACTCTTCAACAGTTATTTCCTATGCTAGGCAAAGATGCCTGTTTGGTAACTCTAGACTTAAAAGAGGCTTACCTGCATATCCCAATAAGGGAATCTTGCAGAAGATACCTCCGCTTCAAAGTAGGCTACTTGCATTACCAGTTCTCTGCACTGCCCTTTGGCTTATTTACTGTGTCCAGGGTCTTCACAAAGTGCCTGGCTCCAGTAATTGCATTTTGCAGGCAAAGAAATATTCAAATATATTTATACCTGGACGATTGTCTAATTCAGGCAGAAAACAAGGACATTCATGTAAAGCATCTGGCGTTTGTAAAAAGGGTTCTAACTTATCTAGGGTACACCATAAACGAAAAGAATTCACAACTGGTACCCTCTCAAAAAATTACATTCCTGGGTGCAAGCTTGAATACAACTGCCCAGATGGCTTACCTTATGCCAGAAAAGCAAATTCATTTGGTAACTTACTTCAGACAGGTGGTCACAAAAACCCTACTATCTGCAAGACAAATTCTGCAAGCCTTGGGGTTCATGGCCTCCTGCATTCTTCTAATTCCATATGCAAGACTGCATATGAGGAAACTTCAGTGGTACTTAAAAGGTTTATGGAGTCAACATTGTCACAGCCTGGAAACAATGATTCCTGTCATACCTTGCCTGCAACTAGAGTTCCTATGGTGGGCAGAGGCCTGCCGCCAAAACAAGGTACTGCCATTCACTCCTCCCCCTGCCACCCAATCCCTTACAACAGACACATCAGACTATGGTTGGGGGGCTCATCTGGCAGGGAAGTGCATTCAGGGCAAATGGAGCCCAAATCAAATGCACCTTCATATCAATTAGAAAGAGATGCTAGCTGTACAGAATGTACTGACAGCCTTCAAGGACTACCTTTATCCAGGACAATTAATAATAAAGACAGACAACACCACAGTTATGTGGTACATAAACAAGCAAGGGGGTACACACTCCTACCCCCTTTGCAGACTAGCTATGGCATTGTGGAACACGGCCTTGACCTACCAAATACAACTACAAGCTCAATTCCTGCCAGGAAAGCTGAATACTCTGGCAGACGAACTAAGCAGAAATCTCATGGACCCTCACGAATGGAAACTGGAACCATGGATTGTCAACATGTTGACACACAGATGGGGGAGTCCAGACATAGATCTTTTTGCCTCACCCCAGAACTATCAGTTGGACAAATTCTGCACAAGAACTCATCACAAAAAAGCCTGGAAAGTGGATGCTCTATCATTCAGCTGGAATTTATGCCTTTCCCACTCTGCCTCTGCTCTCCAAAGTTCTACTAAAAGTCAAACAGAACAAACCAAAAATGATTTTGATTGCTCCAGACTGGCCTCGCCAACAGTGGTACCCACTCCTGCGCAATGTGTCACACGTTCCACTGTGGCACCTGCCTCAGACACCTTACTTACTGTCTCAGCAGAACAACCAAATTCTGCTCACTCAGCTCCAAACTTTGAATCTTGCAGCGTGGCTAATCACCTAAATTCACCCTTAGCATCACTCAACAAGTCTGTGATGGATGTCATTTTGGAGGCGAGAAGGCCTAGTACTAGAAAATCTTATGCTGACAAATGGAAATGATTCTGTGCCTGGAATCAGTCACAAGGAATAAGCACAGCAGTGCCCAATATTCCTCAGATTTTACAATACTTAACTGAGATGCTTCACAAGGGCCTGTCCTTTTCATCCATAAAAATCCACGCCTCAGCCATTTCAGCTCATTTCAACACAGAACCCCCCCCCCCTTTTCTCTCATCCTCTGCTGAAACAGTATCTCAGAGGGGCCAAAAACTCACCCAGGAGAGCTCCAACTCCTGCCTGGGACCTCAATTTTGTATTGGAAAAAAACACTCTCCCACCTTTCGAGCCAGCTACTACTGCAGACTTAAATTGACCCTCTTGGAAAACAGCTTTCCTTTCAGCAGTTACTTCAGCTAGAAGGAATTCTGAATTGCAGGCTCTTATGGCAGTGGAGCCTTTCATTCGGACCTGGTGTCTCTCAGGACCAATCCATCCTTCATGCCTAAGGTGGTATCCAGTGTGGCTCTTAGTCAGACCATTCATTTGCCAACTTTCTTTCCCAATCCACAGAACAAGGGGGAGTGGATTCTGCATTCATTGGATGTACACAGACAACTTAGACTTTACTTAAGCAGGACAAAATCTATAAGAAAATCAGAACAACTACTGGTTGCCAAATTTGTTGCTGCAGTGGCAGAGGGAAAGGCTATTTCAAAGCAGACTATTTCCAAATGGGTAAGCCATTGCATTCATTTCAGCTATATGCACCATGGTAAAACTATCCCCCAGGGGATCAGATCTCATTCCACCAGGGCTGCGTCTACTGTTATAGCCTTTCTCAGAGGTGTTCCTACCAGAGACATTCTAGAAGCTGCTACCTGGAGCTCAGTTCATACATTCACCAAGCATTACCACTTACCTTTCTTCTCTAAATCCAGAGCTGGCTTTGCCACTGCTGTCCTGCAGGACCTTATAGCTGGTCCTAATGCTGTATAATTCCATCCTCCCAACCATAGCTTTGGGAATCTACCCAAATGTAATGACTGCAACAGTGAAACACGAAGAACATAGTACAGTTGTGTACACTTACCATAAATGTAGATGTTCGAGTGTATTCACTGTTGCAATCCTGGTTACCCTCCCTCCAGCCCCCTGTTTTCTTCTTACTATACCTCTACATTCTTTTACTATGCTTAAAAGCCTTTTTGGTGTATTTGCTTTTGTTTGGAGATATATTTTTTGTGTTTATTTTCAATTTTATATATATATATATATATATATATATATTTATATATATGTATATATATATATATATATATATATATATTGCTCCCCATTTAGGTGGCACTTGACATCTGGGGCAAGAAAAACTGATGTAATGGCATCGGCTGCATGTTTTATACCTCTGACGACTTGACGTCATGGAAGAAGGGACAGCAACCGACACAGGACCCAAGACTTTGTTATTCAGGCCGACTGAGGGCATCTTGCCAGCAGATTACCCAAATGTAATGACTGCAACAGTGAATACACTCGAACATCTACATTTATGGTAAGTGTACACAACTGTACTTTCTCTGCACTGCCCTTTGGCTTATCTACTGCGCCCAGCTTATTCACAAAGTGCCTAGCTCCAGTCATTGCATTTTGCAGGCAAAGAAATATTCAAATATACCAATACCTGGACGATTGTCTAATTCAGGAAGAAAACTAGGACATACTTTTGAATCATCTGGCTTTTGTACAAAGGGTGCTAACTTGTCTGGGGTACACCATAAACGAAAAGAAATCACACCTGGTACCCTGTCAACAAATTATATTCCTGGGAGCAAGCTTGAGTACAACTTCCCAAGTGACTTTCCTCATGCCAGACAAACAAATTCACTTGACAACCTACTTCAAACAAGTGACCACAAAAACCCTGCTATCTGCAAGGCAAATACTACAAGCCTTTGGGTTCATGGCCTCCTGCATTCTTCTAATTCCGTTTGCAAGACTGCATCTGAGGAAACTACAATGGTATCTAAAAAGCCTATGGTGTCAACATTCTCAGGATCTAGAATCAATGATTCCTATCATTCCTTGTCTACGCCTAGAGTCCCTTTGGTGGGCAGAGGCCTGCCACCAAAGCAAGGGGCTACCATTCACACTAACCCCTGCCGCCCAAACCCTAACAACAGACATATCAGACTATGCATGGGGTGCGCACCTGGCAGGGAAGTGCATTTAGGGCAAATGGAACCCAATTCAAATGCACCTTTACATCAGTCATAAAGAAATGTTAGCTGTACAGAATGCCCTGACAGCTTTCAAAGACCACATTCTTCCAGGACAGTTAATGGTAAAGACGGACAACACCACTGTTATGTGGTACATAAACAAGCAGGGGGGGTACACATTCTTACCCCCTCTGCAGATTAGCCATGGCATTGTGGAACACAGCCTTGAGCTACCAAATGCATCTACAAGCTCAATTTAAATACACTGATAGACGGACTAAGCAGAAAACTCATGGACCCACACGAGTGGAAACTGGAACCAATGATTTTCAAAATGTTGACAAGCAAATGGGGGAGCCCAGATATAGACCTGTTTGCCTCTCCCCAGAACTATCAATTGGAAAAATTTTGCGCAAGGAATCCCCACAGACAAGCATGGAAGGTGGATGCTCTGTCCTTCAGCTGGAAAAACCTATTAGTTTATACCTTTCCTCCTCTGCCTCTGCTCTCCAAAGTACTACTAAAGATCAAACAAGACAAACCAAGGATGATTTTGATTGCACCAGCCTGGCCACGCCAACACAGGCACCCCCTCCTGCGCAGTGTGTCACTGTTGGCCCCATGGCACCTGCCTCAGACTCCTACCCTGCTGTCTCAGCAGGAGAACCAGATTCCGCACCCTCAGCTTCAAATACTGAACCTAGCAGCCTGCCTAATTACCTAAGCTCTCCTTTACCATCCATCAGTAAACCAGTGATGGAAGTCATTTTAGAGGCAAGGGGGCCTAGTTCTAGAAAATCTTATGCTGAAAAATGGAAAAGATTCTGTGCCTGGAACCCATGTCAAGGGCCCAGTTTACCTCAGATTTTACAATACTTAACTGAGATGCTTCAGAAGGGCCTGTCTCTTTTT
This sequence comes from Protopterus annectens, assembly GCF_019279795.1. NCBI lineage: Eukaryota > Metazoa > Chordata > Ceratodontiformes > Protopteridae > Protopterus > Protopterus annectens. The sequence continues at coordinate 9,389,197 of NC_056742.1, forward strand.
TCCTCAATAAAAATTCACATCTCAGCCATTTCAGCTCATTATAACACAGAACCTTCCCTCTTCTCTCATCCACTGCTCAAGCAGTTCCTCAGAGGGGCCAAAAATTTAAGACCACCCAGGAGAGCTCCAACTCCAGCTTGGGACCTTAACTTTATATTGGAGAAACTCACCCTTCCTCCTTTCGAACCAGCTGCTACAGCAGACTTAAAATTATTTTCTTGGAAAACAGCTTCCCTTTTAGCCATCACTTCAGCAAGAAGAGATTCTGAATTACAGGCCCTTATGGCAGTGGAGCCTTTCATCATCTTTCATGTGGACAGGGTGTCCCTCAGGACCAATCCCTCTTTCATGCCAAAGGTGGTATCCAGTGTGGCCTTTAATCAGTCCATTCATTTGCCAACCTTCTTTCCTAATCCATAGAACAAAGGTGAACGGATACTGCACTACTTAGATGTGCACAGACAACTTAGATTCTACTTGGACGGGACTTAACCTCAAAAGAAATCTGAACAACTGCTGGTGGCAATTGCTGCAGGGACAGAGGGGAAGGCTATTTCAATACAAAACATTTCCAATTGGATAGGCCATTGCATTCATTTCTGCTATAAGCACCATGGAAAACCTATCCCACAGGGGATCAGACCCCACTCAACCAGGGCTGCATCTACCTCTACAGCCTTTCTCTGAGGCGTATCTACCAGGGACATCCTAGAAGCTGCTACCTGGAGTTCTGTACATACTTTCACCAAGCATTACCATTTGTCAATTTTCTCTAAATCCAGAGCTGGCTTTGCCACTGCAGTTTTGCAGGGCCTTGTAGCTGGTCCTAATACTACCTAATTTCCTCCTCCCATCCTTAGCTTTGGGAATCTACCCAAATATAATGACTGCAACAGTGAAACACAAAGAACATAGTACAGTTGTGTACACTTACCATAAATGTAGATGTTCGAGTGTATTCACTGTTGTAGTCCTGGTTACCCTCCCTCCAGCCCCCCTGACTTTTTTGGCTATACCTCTTCTCTCCTTTTCAATGCTTAAAAGCTTTTTGGTGTATTTGCTTTTTGTTTGAGGTATAACCTTGTATATTTATAGATTTAATTGCTTCCCATTAGGGGGGCACCTGACATCTGAGGCAAGAAAAACTGATGTAATGATGTCGGCTGCATGTTTTGTACCCCTGATGACCTGACGTCACGTAAGAAGAGACAGCAACCCATCGTAGGACCCCAATACTTTGTTAATCAGGCTGACAGGGCTACTGCAAGCAGATAACCCAAATGTAATGACTGCAACAGTGAATACACCTGAACATCTACATTTATGGTAAGTGTACACAACTGTACTTTCTTTGTATTGGATAGGGCCTTTAACACTTGATCAACAGAGATGTGAGGTGCGGGACAAGTGTCAGGGATGTCGAATGGGCCTTTAGGTGAATAGGGGGGTGAAGTTTGCACTGAACCTATCTACTAGCAGGTTGGCTAAGTCAACGGGATCAGTGTAAGTGGTCCCGTTAAGTACTAATTCTGAACAAACTTGGGCTTTGTCATGGAGATTCCTGATGTAACTGAAGAAGGCTTTATGGTTTTGTTTTGTTTCGGTGGTTAGTTTCAATTCATAATTGGCTTTGGAGGTTTTCAATAGTGATCTAATTTGCTTGTTGAGGCTGAGTAGGGAGTTTTTCCAATACAGAATTTGTTCCTTTTTACCTTTGGACAACATTTTTTTTCCTTTTGTTTTAAAGTCTGTTGATAGAGGATGCCCACCAGACAGGTTTGTGTTTCCTTGAGGTGCAGGTTTTAGTTCTGTTGGGTATGGCTGAGTCCATGCAGTTGTACAGGTGTTTGTATACTACAGTGGCATACTGTTCAGCATAGTTGTCTGCATCCTCTGAGGGGGCAGTGGTGTACTGATATCCTTCCTTAGGAGGTTGTTGTCAGCTTTTGATAATTTTTTTTAGCCTGGTTATGGCTGGGGGGGGGGGGGGGTTGGGGGGATAGAAACTTCATATAAGACAGACCAATGATCTGATCTCACCAGGAAAGAACATATTATGGTAGTGGTGCACTGCTCGCCCATGTTGATGAGGACCAAGTCCAGAATGTTATTTCCTCTTGTGGGGGATGAGGCGAGCTGGTCTTGTGCATTAGAATTGATGAAGTCAAGGAGTCGTTGGGTGAGTGTATTAGTGCAGGAATAGTTCACCCGTTCTATGGTGGGGTAGTTGAGGTCACCAAGGATCAGGGTGTTAGGGGATACCTTTTATGGAGTCAAGTAGGTCCAGGTGGGAGGAGTGGGTGTCCTGATTAATGGAGTGGGGGTCTGTAGCTGGCTATAACTTGGATGGGTGTCTTGCCAATTGTCAGTTGCACCTGGTGTAATTCCAGCGCATCATGCTGGCAAAGCAGTCTGGAGGCGAGCCTGTCCTTAACAGAGAGAGAGAGACTCCACCATCCTTAGTCTTCTCGACCTCATTTTGGGGTCGGAATGTGTGGAATAAGGTATAGCTTGAAAAGGCAGGACTGCGCTCCACAGCCCCGAACCAAGTTTCCGTGACCGCATAGACATCTGCATCTCTCAGTGTGAGGAGAGCCTCCAGTGAGTGCATTTTCAGGTTAAGGCTCCTAGCATTAAGTAGTATGACCTTCAATTTGTTTTTTGACAGATCATTTATGCAGGAAGATTTGTCTTTGGGGCATAGCCTAAAAAAGGCACAATGGCGGAGGCAAGAGCCTTGGCCAGGGTCCAGAATCCCAGGGGTGACAGGTGGAGGCCAACTCTGGCAAAGCATCGAGGCCTGTCAACCATGTCATCCCAGGCAGACAGATACTGGATCCCCTTGGAAAGACACCAGAAACTAAGCCAATTGTTGAAGTCAGTTTATTTTTTGTTGGTATTGTGATATCATTCTTGGTGAAGGTAGGATGCTGCTTAGGGCTAGGGACATTCCTGCCTGGGACACATACTCTGAGAGCTCAATCATGTCTCTCTTCATATAGTCCAGGGAGCTACATCTCAAGTCATTCATACCAACATGAACAATGACAGAGTCATACTTGTACCTGTTGTGGAGAGACTTAAGTGCATGTGTGATGTGGCGGATTCTGGCACCTGACAGACAACTGACTGTGACCTTCTCATTGTTGAGCCTGGTGAGGGAGATGGTGTGTCTCACAACTGAGTCGCCAATGACTAGTATGTTTGGTTTATTGTTATGCCGTATGGGCTGCTTTGGTTTATTCTTATGCCTTATGGGCTGTGTTTGGAGACACTGGTGTGTTGTCTGCTGTGTGTAGTGTGTTTGGTGTTGTATGTGGAATGTTTGTGAGTGTGTTCTGGAGGTCTCTGCTGTTTAGGTAAATTTTTATGGAGGACCTCTGCATAGGTGGGTGTGTGTTGTGCTTGGCTATGTTATGTGGGTGGTGTGGTGTTTGTGCTGGCAATATCTTCGTCGAGAGTACTGACTGTGGCGCGAGAGAGCATGGATTCTCGGTTACTGATGTAGATGCATTTCCTGCAAGTAGAAGAATTGCACTAGGAGAAGAGGGTTGTCAGTGAACATGAGGCAGTTGCTACACTGTCTCAGTATGCCCATGTCAACCAGGCTCATTGGTTTCACAAGACCTACTTTATCTTTCAGTCTTGAGGTTACCAACTTGGCTACTTATATTTCACTGTAGCTAGTCAAGTTGTTTGAGCTATGTAGTAGATGCTCTTTAACTGTCGCACATGCCTCCATTAATTGATGTGTTATCACAAATGGGAAATGTTTTTCCTGTGACACAATACTCCTACCTATATTTCTTCTGAGTGCCATTTTATATGATTATACATTATTTATCAGACATTTCAGTATGGATTTATTTGCTATTTATTTGGATGTACTGATTGTTTTGATTAATATACCTGTTTTTCATACTAGGAAAAGTTCACCTTCACAAGCTTCCATTAGGGCGTGCAAAATCTTTCTCGCGGGGTCCTCCTTTGAATGCCACTCTTATGGAACCTGTTTTCATTTGGGCTTGTTTGGAGAAAATAACTTCCCCTGCATAAACAGCTGTTCGACTTTTTACTTTGCTGTTTGTGTACCAAGCCCCTTTTGGTGGAGTTGGAGGTGTTTGTTAGGAGGAGGTCCCTATTTCAGACATGCAGGTCTTTCTTCTATCATGGATTGCTTGTAGGGAGAGATTTTCTTGGATGCCCTTTCCCTCCTGTGTGCTTAAGGTTGCTGCTAATCCCCACTTTACTAGGCCATTATTCCTCTGGTATCCTTCCAGTGTTGTTTTAACCATGGCAGTGCCTATTGTATTTTTTGTTTGCCAATCTATGGTTTTGGGGTTCTGTAGTCGGCACTAGAACTAAGGAAGGATGCAAGCCCCTTGTGGTCACAGTGAGAAGGACAGATTAGTCTGAGGGGGTGTCTCCCTCATTTGTCTGTCTGGAACTACTTATACTGAAGCTATCACCATGTGTAGTATGTTTCCATGGGTCACATTTTTCAGAGGTCATTGTGTGACTAAGTTGTGAATGGATGGGGGTTAGGACAGAGTCCTCTACAGCAATGTAATGCTACTCCAGTGTCCTCAATCTCCTCACCAGCCTACGGTGTTGGTTAGGGTTCATCCTATGGTAGGCCAGTGCAGGTCTGGTAGAGAGGCTGCTGGCAGCTAATGCTCAGCTGCAGAGAGGCAGGAATAATGGAAGGACAAAGGCCCAAAAATGATCAGATGTTAAATATTGCTCTAATTCAATGAAAACATTAATAGAACAGGTTTGAATCACCATGCGTTTTCTGAATAATAAGTAGTATAAAATTATAATGTCTGGTATTACTGATCAATTGTAATTCTCAGTAATTTATCAAGTGCAGGCAAAAATATGAAGTAACATCTGGGACAGTTGATAGGTATGATTTGGTGGTCATTTTAATGCCCTGCAAATGGCTTCAAGCTACCTCTGTCTACAGGCACTAACACAGTCTTATAGTAAATGGAAACGAAGTTCTGTGACCCATCATAGGTGTTTTCATGTACACCGCATTCTTTTTAGGATGCAAGCTTAAATGTGCTTCTGCCTAAGAGATTTTCTAGCATCTGCCTCCACTCTTAAGTTGAATGTAAGGGTGATGGGTGTAAGAAATTCTCATGGCATATTTTCTCAAATACAAGAGGGTTACACCTTGACTCTTTCTATTTTTAATGCAATAGGTGGCCCGTTTTAATGGGCAGGGAAGGAAGCCAGTCTAGATGAGGTTTGTACACTGTCCTTTTAAGTTCCACTTTGGACAATTACAAATATGTAATGTAGGCTGTTATTGAAGGATTCTGCCCCAACGGAGATCACCCTTGTTTCTGGCTGCTGATATGGGGGGGGGGGGCTCATCAGTAGCTTTAATGCTTAGCATTTATGGCTAATGAGGGCTTTTCTAATGGAGTAGCTCACTGCCACAGCCTTTCAGATCAGGGCTTTCTTTTGAGGTCTCTAATATAGTTGGAAAGTTGACATTCTGGTGTAGTGTACCTCTTTGTTTGGACCACAGTACTGGTAGTGGAATTCCCAAACCAGGCAATTAGGAGTATTGACCAAGGTCTCCCATCACCTCCGTAGATTGGGTCAAGGAGACGTTATTGCAATTTCTTTTAATCATTTTCATGGCTGACTCAGGAATGGAGATATACGAGAGGGACGTGGGTAGGGGAAATGGCAAAAACTAACTTGGGAAGATTTTGTCTGCCAATCTGTACATGCAAGGAGCACTCCTGTCATATTTGTAATAATATAGCAAATAACCCACGCCTGGGTGTGGGTAATGCTGGATTTACCCACAGTTGGTATGGTTTGGTCACGAGGGCGAAGCCCGAGTGGCCAAACAAAGACAACCGTGGGTAAATCCAGCATTACCCACACCCAGAAGTGGGTTATTGCTATTATCCAATGACATTATTTAAGAAAAAAAAAATTACTTTTCATAAATAATGGCATTGTGTAATGCCTCCTTGCTGCCCTTCCGCAGCTGTCTGGTATTCTTCGGCAGTTCCGATGTACTGCGCATGCGTATCCTTATGCAGTACATCAGAGCTGTGGGCAAAAGCAACGGAGAAATCAAGATCTCCATTGCTCTGTCTCGCTGTGTTAAAGGAGTTTAACATAGCGAGACAGCTTTAAAAAAACAACAGAGAATCTCCGTTGCTTTCTTTAAAGCTATCTCGCTATGTTAATCCCATTTAACATAGCAAGACAGTTTTGAAAAAAGCAACGGAGAAAGCAAGATCTCTGTTGCTTTTTACAAAGTGTCTTGCTATGTTAAAGGAGTTTAAAATAGCGAGACAGCTTTAAAAAAAGCAACGGAGAATCTCCGTTGCTTTTTTTAAAGCTGTCTCGCTATGTAAACCCATTTAACATAGCGAGACACCTTTAAAAAAAGCAACGGAGATCTCCATTACTTTTTTTAAAGCGTGTGTAAAAAGCAACTGAGATCTTGCGTTCTCCGTTGCTTTAAAAAAAAGAGTTATACTAATGGAAAAAGTCCGGGTGACCGGACCTTTTTCCATTACTATAACTCTGATTTACAATGTGCATGCTGACCAATCAGTGTGCACGTTTTAGAATATTAATGGGGGGGGGGTCGTTGTATAATGGTAAATACATAACTTACATGTGTGGGAGATCTGCACTGTAACTTTGGGTTTGTCAAGTGACATTCTGATGGCAGGATGAATCCCTTATTCCCTCCAATCCTTGTAGGTTTTGACTGGATTGTATGTTTTGATCAATTTTTAGTTTTCATTACTCTTTTGTTGAAGACCTCATTTTCATGACTAATCTCCCCTATTAAAGCTTTTACTCAGTCTTTTGCTTTTGGCAAAAACTGCAGGTTGAAGGAGAGTACCTAAGTCAAATGGTTGTTGATAAAGCTGTATGACTTGCATTATAAAGTGTTACATGCTCTAAACTTGTAAAGGAACAAAGTGCTGATCAGACTTATCTTGATGGAGTGTTGTCTCACATTTCCAAAGTTATGGTGAGTACCTTGATTAGGAGCTGTTTCCTGCATGAAACCAGTGAGAAACATCAAAGAGCTAAGCTAATATTGTAAGATGCTGCCATACTTTATTCAACCCTTACCACATCAGGTGGTTTAGAAAATGAGATGGTTGGCTGGATGGTTGGACACTGTATGAGTGTATCACACAAGGGTAGTCAGTGCTGATCATAGAATCGCTGTGCTAACAACAACCATCTAACTATGGTCAGTTACGGTACATGTTTTTTTTACACGGCTATGCTTGTAAAGGCCCTAGGGCCATTAGTGTAGTAACCTCTTATGAATGTATGACCCCAAGATAACACTGCATCTTTCTCATGTGAAGTCTTGTCAGTGTTATCATAAGAATAGTGCCATGAGAACCAAAATCCTGAGGTATTCCCTGACAATAGTAGAAGTTTGGGTGGGAAACCTTAGAAATAGATCTAAATAAAGATAATTTTTTTTCTGTGGAAGAATAGCTTTTTGAATCGAGGTGTGTAGTTGACTTCCCAGAAATACAATCCTGTGTGTGGGATTCTGGAAAGTCCTTTGAATGTTCTCTTAGAATCCCACTTTGTGTGAGAGATCTCTCACCCAAGGGAGAGATTTTTGACACTAAGAAAGACTTTGCAAAGGTAAGCAAGTCATCTGTATATGGGAAAAAGTGGATTTTGTGTAGCCTGCATTGAGCTCTTACTGGAGTTAGACACATTGTGAACACTCTTGGTTCATTTGATAGTCCAGAGAGTAAGGCAGAGAACTGATAATGTGATCAAATCACATACAACTTTAAGAAATGTCTTTAGTGTGGATGAACGTGGATGTGAAGAAGAACAGGTGGAAACAAAAGAGTCTGATCTGGGGGAAGAAGAATGACCTCCCCCTGGAAAGGAGGAATTTCCTCCCACTGTCATCTGTAACCTTGATGAGTGGTATAAAGAACCTATTTGTTGACAAAGAGAAAACTAGAGATTCAGGCTTTCTGGAAGAAAAAAGGGACCAGGGTGAGAGGAGGTCAAAAGGTCTCTCATTCAGACCTGACAGATTGGTCTTGATTTTGAGAGGTTTGAGACTTCTGTTTGGAAACCCCCCCTGCATTTCCTGTTAAACTTCTGTTTACCTGAATCTGTTGAAACTGTTTAATCTGTTTTTTGCCCAAGCTGGATTAGGAGATAGAAAATCCTGTGGACAGTTTGGAAAGGAGAACTGAAAAATATTAGAGATTCCCTGGATCAGCTTGCCTCTTTTGTCACACTTTTGATCACATTGTTATAGGTTATAGATTCATAGATTATAGGTAAGTACTAGGCAAGCTGCCTTTGCAGGCCATTTTAAGCCTAACCAATTTCTGTGTCAGAGATGAGAATCAAGCCCTACACTGTGTGTTTGTGAGATATATACCTTAGCCATTGTACCAGTCCCATCCCTTACTTTAACTGTGCAGCAAAGGGGACAAACACTAAATCTCAACAAAGGGACAATTTAAAGTCTCATTTTTAACATCATCAGGAATGTTCTGAGAATGCAGTCATGCAAACCTTGTTAAATCGGTACAAGTAGCCATAGCCCTGGAAGAAGTATCAATAGTGTCATACACACACTGAAGGCAATGAGTAGTGACCTGTGCAATAGGCAAAACTAAGTTATTGGACACTGCAGATGAAGCATTCCTCACGCTTTCACAGTTTGTCAGAACAAACTCTTCAAATTCTTGAGTTGTCAGGCTCATATGTTATCAAAGTTGCAGAAGTATACACCATACCTAGCAATAATTTTCCCACCCTTATCAGAAAGAGTGGGATTGGAATTAGCCAAGTGTTTAGCAGCAGTGGGTCAACCAAAGCTATAGCTGCTGGGTCAGGTTTTGGAATAGTATGTAAAATTTAAAAAAACTAAGAAACTTTATATATCCCGTCTGCCTTTTTAGGGGCAGTTGACTGACTGTAAAGACAATTTCAGGCAGTAACACACACATCCTCTAAAGCTGACAGAAGAGAAGGACTGGGCATGGGTTCTGGAAAGTCATTCAGTAACAACTCATAGTATTTTCTGAGGGATTGAGAAATCTCAGTGTTTTCCCTCTTAAATCTCTGGCAAATTGTAGCAACAGTCTCAGAGAAAGAGAAGCTCCACAGGGAGAAACAGACACTGAGCTGTCCTCGGTCTGAATTAGAAATCTGAGGGGGAAAAATGTATCAATCCCTGCATCCTCCTTTTCAGATTCAGAAACTTGAATCTCTTCAGGAAAAGAGAAATCCCTCCTGCTTTTACTGGAAGCTACTTTACAAGAAGGAGCAACAATCTGAATTAAACCCTGATCCAAGCACAGTAAAGTTCTCCTATCCAAAAAAAATTGAGGAGGAGTAGATACATGCTTGAATTTCTGTTTTCTTTTTGACAGGAAAAATTGGCCCAGCTGTGTTATTAGTAGCAGAAGCTGATTCCCCAAGGATGGACACAGCATTCCATACAACTTTCCCTTTTCTTTCTCTCAGGAATGACAAGAGTGTCTATCCCTTGCCCACTAAGAGGATTCCCAGCAGCCACAGAGAATATGGCTAACCCACAGTCCATACTGGCTGTAGGTGTTACACCAGGGGGATCCAGGGTAAAAGATGAGTGGTCTAAAGTACAACTAATAGCCACAGCAGAGTCATCCACCTAGCATGCTGTGGTGGCAAAGGCTGTTTGCTTAACTTTTTCTTTTTGTGGATAGAAGGAGAACTGTCTGTAGGACAAGTAGTTTGTTCCATGGTCAAGCCGAAAATGGTGTCTCTTTTCTGGGGAAGACGAAGTAGCAATAGTCAGTAAAACTACCAGTCCACAAAAGTTATTTATTTATTTATTTATTTTTGACAGACAAAACACAGTAAAAAGCATTTTACAACACTGTGTCAGTCATACAAAGGAAAGATAAAAGACAATTTCTCCACAGAAAATGTTTTCAGTTAGTTTACACTGTTTTTAAAACTGACAAAAAAAATGCATGCTCTGTTTAAAAGTTAATTACAGTCTTGAGACAGTCCATTAAAAGACAACACTTCAGCCTAACAGTAACTTTTCTGAAGACAAAAGTAATAAAAACATTGATAAAATTAAGAATTGTAAGTCCCCCCCCCAAGTGGAAACTTATTTGTTCAAGAAATGCACAAGCTGACCGTCGGTCCCTAAAGGCCTCAGAGGAGTGTACTGTTTGGCAGCAGTAAAGCTCTGGAGGGCTTCACATCCAAACTTCTCTTCTAGGCAGCTCAGCTCAAGCTGCTTGACAGTTTGGGCATGTAAAAGGTGCTCTGAAACTTTGGAAGCTGGCCAGCTGTTATGTCCTTGGCAGGGTGTAATCCATATCGCTAAGGCTAATGTAGCAGTGGTCAATATGATGAACTTCTCTAATTTTGTATTTGTTTATTTATTCTTCCTGTGTTAGAAGTATTTAGATTTTACGTCACCCCCCCCCCCCCCTCACACACACACACACAGATACACTTGCTTATGCACAGTCGTTTATTAGTGGGTATATATTACTTGATATGTTTTAAAAAAAAAAGACGGACTTTTTTTCTTTTAACAGGAGAACCTTAATTTATTCAGACTAAGTCTTGAAGTATGCTGGAGCATGCAGAATTGAAAGAATATAATGTTTCTCGTAGCAGCTTAATGATTGTTGTCATCCAGGTTTGGAGATGGCAGCCCACATTATTCAGCTAACATTTCTCAGATGGTATTTCGATGGTGGTATCTCTAGGAAAGCCAATTTACTTAAAGGTAAAGACCACTTTCACATGCTGGTCTGGAGGGCAAAATATTTCAGTAATTCTGAAGTGCAGCAATTTAAGAGTCTGTACATAAAGTAAGTGAAGTAGGGGATTAGCATGTCAGGAGAATCAGTAAGTAATTCAGAGACACTGGATTTGTGGTCTAGCCTCATCAATGTGTATAGCAAACTGACACTTCTGCAAAAGTAAGGTGTACCTCATGATATGCAAATCACTGTTAGTTGTTTATTAACATTAAAGCTATGTACCTCAGATCAAACATCAACCTTTTTTTGAAACACACACGCACCTACGTTTTTTCTTTTCTTAATATCTTGACTTTTTTCCGCATTTTTGTACAGTAGATCATTTTTGTTCCATATTACTGAGTCATGCAGCAAACCAAATCACCAAAATTTAGAGCGTTCGGCCGTAACTTTTAGATTGGTAACATAAGCTGCTATTAGCTGTATGACTTTGTGCTCTTGTGAAAATGTTGTGTATCACACATTGTGAAAATGAAAAACAAATTAAGGTATATTCTGGATTACCCAAACTATACTTATTTAAGTGGAGCTGTGACACACTAGCTGATTTTTACTGGATTTATGATATCCTGCATTGCACTTCATGGGGGGGGGGGGGGGGTACATGTTTCTTGCAGCACTTAAATGGCTGGTTGTTGTTCTTTTATTTTGGACTGCTGCAGTTTGACATTTTTTTTTTTTTTAACAGATGTCAAAACAGCTGTCAGATCATAGCAGTTCAGTGTCTTACTTGTGTTTGGTCCAGAATTGCAGGGCTGGTGGAAAGCTTTTAAGTGACAAGATTTTATATAATGAGGAGTTTGTGCTCTTTGTTACTGTTTTTATTGGATTTTATGTAGAATTGTTATCCCACTATTTCCTAAGTTTAACCAATCAGATTTAAGCATTTAGGAAGGTTGGGTTGCTAAATGAACAGTTGACAATAACAACATGGGGTTATGGCAGTCGGGTTTCTTGAAGGTTAGTGGGTCATGAGCTTTGTAATGAGACCTACGAATCACTGATCAGACAATGAGGAAGGAATATTTGGTTATTAACTTGACATAAAGCCTATCTAGAATTCTAATGCAGTGATAAGTACGGTTTGAGACAGAGCCGTGAGATAATTTTAAGTAAACAAGGAGGATTTAACATGGTTTCCCTCCACAAGAGGGGTGTGAGACATACCATTTAAATATAAAGAGTAAACTGTAAGGTGTCTGCTTTGTTAGTTTTGACTGACTGGTGAGAGTGTAATTTAAAATTTGGGAAAACAGGGGTTACTTCAGGAGAGCCACCATTAGAATAGTTGAAGTAACACTATGTACCACATTCAAGCCAAAAAGAAAGCTGGACAGGGTAGCAGATTTTCAAGTTTATAAAGCGTACAAAGAGAATTTAGTAAAAAGGATTCAGAGTAAAGAGCAGTTCAGGAACCTAAGTGGTAAAAACAGAAATTTAAATAGACATGTTCAGCAGAGAATGCAAAAAGCCGGATTCTGTAATGGTCTACTAGTGTAAGTCAGCTGTGGAGCACACAGTCTGTGTGCAGTGCTTAATCCAGTTGGACAGGGGAAAGGCTTAATTGTTACAGGAGCTGGTAACTGTATGTGGACTAGACCTAGGATTGAGGAGCATGGTTCAAAGCCTTCTGTCAACCATAGGCATTTCCAAAAGATTGTTTAGCAAGCTACTTGGGTTGCATAGTTTCTTTATGCTTTCTAAGGTGGAATTACAATAAGCACAGAAGCTGTGTGGTTTATCCTGGCCTCTGATCACTGTGTTTTGCACATCTTCCCAGTGGATTTCTCTGGGCACTGTAGTTTCCTTTCTCTTTCTGAATAAAAACATGCTTGTTGTCTGGATACTAAATAATTGCACGCATTGCATTGAAACTTTTTATGTAAACTTGACCAACTACAAAACAGAAGTTTGGACAGATTTTCTTGTTTTTTCAAAGAAAGAGCCCATCACATTTACTTCATGATCTGGCTAATATTGTTCTCTTTAATGTTTCTTTTGGCCTGTATATTAAT